>NW_016690267.1:573772-818657 GCF_001604755.1 Lepidothrix coronata | reverse complement strand
TTCAGCATTCACGCTTTGGAAAACACTCCTGCTGCAATAAACGAACGCTTTTTGCTTTCTGATACCCAAAAAGAGCCTTAGAGAGCTATTTTCTGGCTTTTAGGCCTCACAGCTGACAGGGATGTTCGGTGTCCGCCCTTATGCCAAACCTGATTTCCTTTTCTTCTCTTTGCAAGGATTATGAGTACCCTCTTCATTCTCACAGTTCCCACTACCAGAAGAACGACCGCTGTCCCCCCCCGCCGCAGACCCTCCCCGAGCGCGCCTGCGAGGTGCCGAGCTGCCGCTCCGACTCCGAGTGCGAGCGGCACAAACGCTGCTGCTACAACGGCTGCATCTACGCCTGCCTGGAGTCTGTGCAGCCCCCACCAGGTAGAGTGGTGCCTGATGCCTTGAAAATTCATGTTGTGTAAGGTTTTGGTACAGCTCCTTGGCAATTTTAGCTCGCCGCGCAACCGCGGCGCAAGATTTCTGGAAACGCTGTTTAACGTTCCTCGTCAGGGATTTCAGTAGGCAGAAGGTTTTAGGAAGGTAGAGAGCTCCTTGTCTGTAAGAAAGAGCCATGAGAGTGTCACATCACTTGATAGAAGTAATCAAAACTACCCAGAGGCCTCGAAGCCGTTTCAAGGAGGACAGAGATGACAAGGAAGACAAAGATAAAGATGAAGAGGTGGTCGCTTTAGGACCACCAACTCAAATTCGGGAGGTGTGTCAGGGGTGTGGTGAAGGTGGTAGTGGAGGAAGGGTGGTTTGGGAAGTGGGTGTAACGGTTTATGTAATGTCTAGATATTACGGTATAAAAACTGTAGAACCTCTGTGATTCAGGGATGTACTTTGGAAATGATTCTCACACTCCCCACGTGCTGTAAATATAGGAGTACTTTTTGCTTTCTAATACTCAAAGGAGTTTTAGAGAGTTATTTTCTAGCTTTTTAGGCATCAGGCCCCTGAACAAACTGAGAGAGAAACATGCAGAACTGGTGGTGGTCATCCCCATGTGCGTCGGGTGTTGGGTGGGAGGCCTGGTTTGGGTGTGAGCTGAGGATGAAGCTTCAGTTCCACACTTCTGATTTCTGAGTTGATTGCTGAGTCAAAAAGCACCTAAGGCCAGCTGGTGTTGCAAAATTTCCACCAGCTCGGATTGTAGAAGTCACTCATGGCCAGTTCTTTTCCTGGCATGACATATTCCATTCCCCATCCCTGGTAGTGTTCAAGGCCAGGCTGGATGGGGCTTGGAGCAACCTGGTCTAGTGGGATGTGTCCCTGCCTATGGCAGGGGTTTGGAATGAGATGATCTTTAAGCTCCTTTCTAACCCAAACAGTTCTATAATTCTGTGTTTTCTATATTCTTGGAATGGGCTGCCCAGGGAGATGGTGGAGTCACCACCCCTGGAAGTACTTAAAAAGAGACTGAATGTGGCACTTACTGCCATGGTCTGGTTGAAAAGGTGGTGTTGGGTCAAAGATTGGACTCGATGATCTCAGAGGTCTTTTCCAACCTAGTTGATTCTGTGATTCTATTCAGGAAAATAAGGAATCCTAATCTGAATTAGTGCTCACAGCAGTGAGGCAGCCATCTCAACATTCCCCTTGCCATGGGAAGGGAGGATGGGAAGCAACAGCTGTTTTAGCCTTCATGGTACCAGGCTCTTGTGCCCCTGGATAATATCGTCAACTCTTGCCCCTGGGACGACAAAAGCATGAATACAAGTCAAAATCAAATCCATCCTACAAGAGCCTAGCAGCTTCATCACAGGCTCTTGGAGGAAATCCATGACTTTTCCATAACCCTGTGCCCCATGCCTGCTCCATCTCGACTCTGTGGTTTCTTGTTTCTGTCTTCCACAGTCTTAGACTGGTTGGTGCAGCCCAAACCCCGCTGGCTGGGAGGAAATGGGTGGCTTTTGGATGGCCCAGAGGAAGTCTTACAAGGTACAGTACATTTCACTGTCTTCTCTGTGATATCAGTAATTATACAAAGGCACTGGACAAGATATTCCTCATGCACAGGGCTTTCCAGGGATGCTGGTCTGCTGCAGCTGCTGGAATTTGTGTGGTGTTTCCATAGGAATAACACTGTGTGGTGCTGGGGGCTGGTTTCTGGTGCAGTAAATAAATTCTTTTTATGGATATGGATTATCCATCAGAGCACTAGGAATGCTCCAGGGAAGTGGACTTGTACCCATTCTTCAAATAATTAGAAATATATCTTTCTTTTAGAACAAGGCTTTGTCATCATTTTCTGCCAGCTTCCTGATAGACTGTGGGTGCACTCGGATTAGGAGATCCTTTAATCCAGAGTGGCCTCATCACACAGATGCCTTGGGCTGGGGCTGGGGCTCCTGGATCTGGAGGCTGCTTTGGACAGGAGCTCTGGCAAACTGCTGCAGAGTTGTGTCAAGCTGACATGGAGCTGGAGCAGCCAAGCTTGGGGGCTGCTAATGAGATTGGGCTTCTCAGGTTAATTCCATAGGGAAAGGTCTTTTAATTAATGTTTTCTCAATGCCTCAAGTTGAAACAGAGTGCAGTGCTGGGAAGAGAGATTTTCTTCTATGAGTCATTCCCATATGTATGAATACCTGAAATTCCTGATTTTTTCATGAAAAAGGTATTCCAGCTTTTGATCAACTTTAGTCAGACACAGGTAGTGCCAATAAATTACCCTCTTTGGTCTTACACAGATGGTATCAGACTCACCAAGCCTCGACTCTCATCTATTATGGAAACTCCTCATTCTTGAAGAGAAAATTCTGCCTCCAGCTCGTTGGAGCTGCACTGCTAGAAATAAGATAAAATAGGTTCCTCCTCATCCATCCTTGTCATGCTTATATTATTTGTTCTTATCTTAACACCTTCATCTCAGCTTCAGGGGGTAATTAGGGAAATAAGAGCCATCAGTCACAGCATGAGAATTACAGCAGAGGCCCTTGAAATTAAAACCCTGCAAATGAAAGGGTGGAGTGTCCCTGCATAGTCTGTACATTTAATGGCCACAAACACTGCCTGAGCCCTGCTTTACTTTCCCATTCTGCTCTGCACTTGCTGGATATGCCTGGTCAGGGAGATTAAAGCCTGGGTTTGGGACAGGGGGTGGCACTGCCTTACCCCATGAGTCACACCTGAGGTTTAGATTCCCCAGGTAATGGGTGTGGAGCACAGAGCAGCACACTGCCAGCTTCCTGGTCACATTTTCCTAATCCCTCACCCAGCCCAAAGCCTGGCTGGAACAGCCTCATCCCTGCTGGGAGGGAATAGCTGCATTGAGTGGGAGCAGGGTGGGCAGCGATGGGTGGTCTCCAGCACCCTCCAGCCTCACACAGACCCTCCCACAGGCTGTGGGAGGCTGTTGTTGCAGGTAATGGGGCTGACCTGCACTCCCTGTGTCAGGATACAGGTCAGCTTTGCTGCAAGGTGTGAACTGGATCACCTGCCCTGACAGGATTCCTTGGAGGTGTCAGCCCCGTGGTACTCCAGCATGGAAGGAGTCTGAGGTCCTGCCTGGCAGGAGGTGCAGGAGGAGGGGCTGTGTTGGCACATTTTGGTTCCCCCTGGGTGTTAAAGCCCTGGTTTGTGACCTGCAGGCTTCTCTTGCAGCCGAGGCCTGCAGCACCACCGAGGATGGGGATGAGCCCCTGCACTGCCCCACGGGCTACGAGTGCCACATCATCAACCCGGGCAACACGGCCGAGGGCATCCCAAACAGGGGCCAGTGCATCAAACTCCGTGGAAACCCAGGTCAGTGGGCTGGAAATCTCCCTCCCTCTCTTCAGTGCACACTGATGTTTGCATGAGAGAACAAGAAAGGAAGGGAGCAGGACACCAGGACACCCGTGTCCTCTGGCATTGTGTGAGCAGAGCAAGTAGTGATCTGCAGGTGTCATTACTGCACAGCACAAAAAATAGAAATATTTATGTATTACTGCACACTTAAGTCAGAAATATGAGTTTCAAATTCCAGTTTTGACTTCTGATTTTGCTTTCTGTATCCAAAATATTATTCCCTTTATTCTGCTGACACGTTTGCACAATAGAGGAACTTAGATAGGCCAAGAGATTTTCCAGGAAAGCTCAAAACATGCCTGGGTATGTGTAAGTTCAGTGAAGAGTAGAACACATGTCTGCAATGGGCTACAAGTCACCTCAGTGTACACACTTGAGGCACCAGTTTTGCCTTTTTTTCTCTGCAAGAACAGGGGAAGCATCAAATCAGATCTTTGAGCTGATTCCATAACAGAACAAGAGTTTTGATCATTTGTTTTATAACTTCTCCTTTATTAACATCCATAGTAACCAATACAATATAGAACTACAGGTGTCCTAGACATGAAGGATTTCTAAGAGCTTAAATAATTATACAAATGGCAAACAGAACAACCTAGCTGGAACTTGAATTATGTAAAATGCTAATACATGGCCTGAAATGTTACCCAAATTTTATTTCTTTTGGGAAAGCCTGTGATTCCTTGACTTGTAGCTACCGAAAATATTATAACATGCAAGTGGCCAGCAATTCCCACTCCTGTGGCAAGTGAGTTGTGTCCACATAGCTCAACAATCTAAACAGCTCTATAAGAATTCATAGCAGCCCACAGTACTCCAGCTACAGAGACCTTTTACTGTCCTCATTGCGAGGTTATTATTTCCATATCTACAACTTCTCTCTGCTGTACATAAAAGGTCAGAGTTTAACACAAAGAATGAAGGCTGACTGTGTATATTTTCATTATGTACCTTCTTTTTCAGATGGACACAACCTGAGGCATAAGTATTACAAGGAATATTTTGGTAAGCTGTTGGCATGAAATGTTTGCTATTATAAAGCTTAATAGGTCTTGCAATGCTTACAAGGAACCTGCTATTTATGAAATGAAAGCTTGCATGTAGCAAAAAGAGATTCTTTAGCCTCAACTCTCTATGCCTTGGGCAGAAGATCTTATTTTAAGATCTGCAGGGACCAAGGTGTGGATTCTGGAGAATCAGAATCTCTGGCTGTGACAGAATGTGTTAAATGGTGCAGCCTCTTGCCAGGGCTTCCCACCCAGGGGGTGGGAAACACACAGTCCAATAACCTTATGTTATTTTTAAGTATATTTTTGGAGCTTTGCTCATGGCCCAGGACTCTGTACAGCTGAACACAGAACTCTTGTCGAAAACTTTAGCCACTGTCCTGCATCGTGGTATGTGACAAGAGATGAGTGAGCCCAGTGAATCAGTCCCTTGGTGTGACCTGCAGCCATAAGGGGTGCCAGGTCCCTCTCACAAATTGATAGATCTGTGTCCCAAAGAAAGCAAAAGCATCTTCCAGGTGATCTCTTTCCTCATGGCTTCAAAGCTCCTGCTTTCTGCTAACTCCTGGATCTAGAGGGAGACAGTCACATCGAATTGGAAGTGACATTCAGGTATAACTAGAGAACACCTCTGGTATGATAAGATTTACAAACAGCCACATTTGGCCAGTTTGGCTGATAAAACTAGGAAAGGATTTCCCTTCCTCTGTTCCAGTGTGGGCAGTCACAGCTCTCCAAGAGAAGTGCTAAATAATGAGACCAGTAGAACTGTACTGCTGAGAGGATCTTGAGGAAATATTTAACACAGAGTAACTTAAAATCTTATTTTGCTGGTATTTCCTTTACAGGGAGCAATTCCAACAATGTGGTTGGCTATGTGAAAAACCAGCAGAAGCATTTGGGCTAATCCAAGGTGTGCCTGGGTAAGTGTCCTGTGAATAAAGGGGGAGCTGGGTGGAAATAGTTGGTGCTTGGTATGAAATTATTTAAAGCAATGGTTGTTTGAGGGTGAAATCACCTCTCATCAAAATGCTGGTGCAAGTTCAGCACCTTAAAACTCTGTACAGGTGGACATCTCAACTCCGTGAAACATTCTCATTTCACAAGATGCACCTCATTTCTTTGAAGAACCTTTGCCTTGAGGGTGTTTAGAGGATGGAGTGACTTTCAGGATGAAAAATAAATGCTGCAAATTGTGAGCCCTAAGTCTTTAAACTTTCTGTTTAAGGATTTCTTCTAATGTAGGTGTAACTGCTCCTGCAGGACAAATCAAAAACCTATTTATTCTGGACTGACTCCAGTAAGGGTCAGTTTTGCAAATACTTCAGCACAGAGGTGATTTTGAGGGGTAGTTTCATGTGTGTGAACAGTTGGGTCGACCAGTGTGACCCACTCACTTGAGTACATTTATCTGGCCAGAGCCAAGCCGACAGCAAAAGCTCCAACCATCTTATCAGGCTTGAATTAGGAAAGAATGAAAATACTTATTATACCAAAGGTTGTGCCCCAAGATGGTTTTCTAAACACTTTCAGCTTCACTTTAAAACTAACTTGAGCTTTACTGGGAGTTATGAAATCAAAGCAGCCCAGTGTGTCCCTCTGTACCCACGTCAGGCTGGCTCTTAAGATTACTCAGCTACTTAGGGACAAGTTCTGTGCAAACATCCCAGGATGGATAAATATTTTAATTCCTCTTTTTTTTTTTTTTCCTTTGTTTGATTTTCACTCAGCTGGACCCCTCTGTCAAGGAATGCTTTACCCAGCAGTTTTCTGTTTCGGAAGAACTCTGGTCCCAAATCTCCACGAGCACATCTGCCCATCATGGATAAAAGACTTCAAGGAACAGGATGAGTCTAAATTTTAACCTATCAGGAGGGGGAGAAATGTGATCCCCTGAAGGAAACCACACTGTTTTTATCAGCTGCCCTTCTCCAAATGGAATGCAAATGCCTCCAAGGGATCCCTGTAAGCCACAGTGCCCTTGTCAGGCCGCTGGCACAGAGCTTGCCCTTTATGTGCTTGTTGTGTCACCAATTCAGATTTCATGACCATGAACAAAACTCAATTTTAAAACAATGAAGTGACATCAGATTTTTACCTAATTATCATATCTAAGTTGCATTAAAATAGGTAAGACTAGGGAGGCTCTCTGGATCAAATCCAGTGCCTGCCTCTCTTCAACAACTGCTTTAAATAAGCCTTTTTATAAGCTTAAAATTCAGAGAAACCTGCAAGTTTCTTCTTTTCCTACTTATATCTATGTTTTACCAGGTTTGACATCCACTCTACAAGCCTAAACTTGAAGTCTTAAGAATTTGAGGAAGTCTGAGCCAGGAGCAAAACAGTTTTATAATTTCTTTTTTTAAATTACCTTCTTTTAGCTTCTCAGTCTGGTAAGCTGCAGATCAAGAGCTAATAACAGAACAGATTTCTTTCTACAATATCTAAGCAGCCACATGTGTGTGTCAGGCTTTGTAAGTTGCTGGTTTTAGCCAGCACAGATAATAGTCACAAAATATGTGGGTTTGTACCTCCAAAACCTCAGCAAAAGGGCTGAAGTCTGGATTATTTGTTGAATGGACTAGAAAAGCAAATTCAGGATAAATTTGTGTGATGAAAAGGATTGTCTGGCAGATGGGCCACTGCTCCTTAGAAGTCCTGTACCTTTATTTTGACTTCCATAAATCCTTAAGATCAAGTTATTCATATTTGGGCCTTTCAGCTTCTTTTAGCTGTTTAGCACTGCAAAATGGAAAACGCATTTTCTATTAATATTTTCCTATTCTGTGGCAGTTCTAAAGGGACTTTTGCATTTATTGTGACAAATCTGCCAGAATTGCTGGGCAGAAGAAGCCACGTTTCCTCCCTGTTTTATTACATGTCTCCATCTGCGTGCATGAAATTAGCATTTTAATTTGCAGAGGAGTAGCAGTGTGTACAAATACCCAAATCACAAATGCGAGTGCCTGCTTCCACTCACAAAACACAGGAGGTTGGTTTTTTTTCTACTCACAAAGTAGTTTACGCCAAAGCCAAGATTCCTATAAAACACTTTGCATGTAACATTTGCAGCTGGAGAGATGGAAGATGCCAAGCTGCTCTTCTGTTTCCTATCATGAACAGGCACAGACCTCAGTGCTTTACAGAGCACAGGAACAGCTGAAGGGCTTCACATTCTCCTAAATATCTTCCTTTGTTGATCTCCATTCACTTCTTTGAGCCTTTTTTAAGGTGTTAGATGTTAAATGCAACACAATATTCAGAGAGAGGTATTTCTAGAATTTTATCAAATACAACTTCTTAATTCCTGCTCACCACTTCATGTATGTCTTAATTCCTGCTCAAAGAGAGCAGTCATAGAACTATAGAATGATGGAATGGTTTGGGCTGGGAGGGAGCTTAAAGCTCACTTAGTTCCATCCCCCCATCATGGACAGGGATACCACCCACTAGATCAGGTTGCTCAGGGCCCCATCCACACTTGATAGTTCCAATCTCAATTTAGGCCAGAAACTTGCTATTTATCTTACTGCAGCCTTGCTCCTCAGTGTTGCTCAGTGAAATGGATTGATTTTGTTCAGCATTTTTTCAGGAAAAAAATCAAATTCTCATTAAATGGGCAAAGCCCTTCAGTCATCACTGCTAAGCCCCAAAGATGAAATATCAAATTGTTCTATTTTAAACTAAAAAATTCAGTGTCTAAAACCTTGTGAGGATCTAGTTGAAAAAACCTGTGTTGAGCATTAACAAATTTCAAAGATTAAAATCTCAACCTAATCTTTCAAAGCGGTCAAAAATATGCTTAATTTGAGTGGACACAGTCACTTCAGTGTCTGCTTTTTTGTAGCTGCAGAAGCACATTCCTGACCACCTGGGTGGGATGCTGCAGGTGTTTTCTGCTTGCAAAAGGGATTTTTAAAAAGAGAAAATTGACAAATCAGTAATTTGTTGGTGAATTTGTTTACTGGGTGTTATCAAAGCCATCACCCTTCCTCGTGGTGCTACAATTCTTGGGGTTTTTTTTCATTTTGATTCAAGTTATTAATTGTCAAGCTCAGCAACAAAAGCCACAGAAGAGACTTGTCCAAGTGCCGTGTTTTCAACACTGACATCCATCACACATTGAAATGAAAACACAGAGCAAGTGGGTTGTCCTCAGCCTGTCTTCTCTCCAAAGACAAATGTTTTAACAGCAGTTAAACCAGTCCCGTGCAGCACAGTAGGAAATCACTGTTGTAGGTTGTTTTTAACGTTTCCATGTACACTTTACAGCATGTTTGGTGCTATAATAAACTTGCCAGGTGTCACTGTGTGCTAGCAATGCCCATGGCCCCCCTGATCCTTGGGGATCTGGGCAGCCCCAGGCAGCTCCTCCCTGGTTTGTGCCCCCCGTGCTCGGACGTGTCCTGGCTCTGCCGCTTCGGTGCTCAATAAAAAGTGACCAGTCTATTTTTCAACCCTGCCTGGTTTCACTTGGGTCTTCTTGGCATACACTGAGCTTCGAACGATGAAAAAAGGGACAAATATTTTATATTTTAGTTGTTGGGGGAGGCTCAGATAGCAGAGGCGCAAGGAGACAGAAGTCATTCTGTCCATTGGAAGGGAGGGGACAGACCCCCAAAACACACCTACCACCCCTGTCCCCTCTCAGAGGGGCCACCTTTGTAGGTCAGACCCTCAGCTCTTGTCACCTGCATGCCCACTGCCAAAGAGGATGGACAAGACTGTAAAGAGGCTGGAGATGATGCCCCAAGGAGAAGGTGACCCTTTTGTCTCACCAGGCACTGTCCTTGTTGGTTCAGTGCTGTTGGTCGCTGCTGGCTGGGTCTCAGCTGCCAGCTCAGGTGATTTGGGCCGCACAAGCAGCTCCTCAGGCAGCTTTGCAGGAGGCCAAGGCTCGCTGGAAGGGTGGAAAAGCAAACCAAGCTGAAGGGCAGTGCTGGTCTGTGCCCACTCCAGAACACTGGGCTGGCAGAGGAGAGAGGTTGGGCTGCTGAGCTCTGCGTTTCCAAGGAGCAGGCAAGACTCCACCATCCCACCTGCTCCACCCACATCAGTCTTGCTCAACCTGCTTGTCAGGAGTGGGCAGGAGTCCTTCTGCATTGCCTCCCTTCTGCCCTGAAACTGTATCAGGGAGAGAAACTGCCTGTAATTTATCCATGGGAGGGATAGCGGGGAGTCAGTGCTTTGGGAAGGTGTTCCGGGGGGATTGAGAAGATGCCAGTCAGCACTAGGTGTCAGGGTGCCTCTTCACTCCATCAGGGGAGCTGGGATCAATTGGATTTTTCATGGCAGTGCTCACAGGGACTGTTTGGAAGGGGAGATTACAGGGTGTGTGTACATAACTCCTGTCTCCTGCAAGTGTGACATGGACCAAGTACCTCGGCTTTCAAGAGAAGGATCTGTTTGGTGAACACCACAAAATCATGTTTTAATTTCAGCTTGTTTCCATGTCAATGCAAGCAAATATAGTTCCTGTTGCTGTAGCTGGGTAATGGTCTTTGTGGAAAAAAACACAGTGTGACCTAAGGCAGCATCTGCAGCTGACACTGAGGAGCTGTCGGTGCATCCAAGAAACCAACTACTGGAATCAACAGAAGGATCAACACAATAGATCTTCAAGAAGTCTAGAATTATAACCATAATAATCAGAATAATATAAAAATTGCTCTATTTCTGACTGCCTGGTTTAGGGCTCCATAAAGCTCTGTGGAGCAGGAGTGTTCTGGTTACCTTCAGGAAGCTGTTCCATGGGTAGATGAGCAGTGAATAAGCCCACGAGGCGAAGACAACCCATAAAAAAATCTTTGGAGTGATGTGACACAGCAGGGATTTGTTCATACAGGGGGTTATTTTCTTCTCCCACCTCACACTGCCTACACAGGCTGGATTTCTCTCTGGAGCTGGGGTTGGGTGAGCCTTGGTTGTCTGGCTGTGGCAAAAGGATTTACAGCATCATTTAGGATCTTTTAAAGGTAGACAATAAAACCCACTTTTTGCTGGTGAGTCTGCAGAGGTAAATCCTATTTCTTCCCATTATTTTCTCCTTCTTGTTACCTTTCTACACAGACAGAACAGCAAGAACCACGGGAGAAGCCATGCAAAACAAAAAAGACCTTTAGAGTGTCCCAGATGGAGATGTGGATGGTGGGGCTCGTTTCACCCAGTCTGAGCCACCTCCCAGGTGAGTGTCCCAATTTAAGCAGTGGAGACTGTGCAAAAAGAAACCAAGGGCTTCAATTAAATTCTTCCTTCCTCATTGCACACCTAGGGACAGACCTAAGGATTTCACTCAGCCTTTATCAGTAGCATTGACAAGATGGAAAGGAACCACAGCCCAAAACTCTGTTCTTTGCATTTATAACCAGGAGCAGGGGATGTTCTGCCCGGGGGCCCAGGAAAATCTCAACCTGAAAGTGAAGTATCTGGATTTTTGGGTAGCAGCAAACTCAATTCTACCCATGCAGCAGAGTTTTTTTCCCTCAAGGTGGCACAAGAGGAACAAGAGTGTGACGAGCCCTTGTTCAGGCAGGGAAGCAGGTGAAGGAGCTGGGAGTTTTGAACTGGAAGCAGCACCCTGACCTCACAAGCAGCATCCTTTTGGTCTCAGGGAATCTCAGAGCACAGCTCCTTTGCTGTGTTTGTCTTCATAACAGATATTTTCTATTTAAAAGAAAAAATAAAGGTTTCCCAGATAAGAACTGGAGCTTTATTATCCAATTAAATAGGAACTATTATAAGGGCACTGTCGTTGGGCTGTGTGTTATGCTTTTATAGTGTGAAAATGATGTCTTGTACCAGAGTGAAGAAATACAACTTTTATAAGTGTTGTTTTCTTTGCATCTTGATTCAGTTTATTCCCAGCATTATCTGAGCCATGACATAGCAAAATACATGAGTTTTTCATTAGATTTCTTAACAGGCAGAAATCAAAAGCAGTAAGAAAATGAAACTTGAGTCCATTCAGTAATTTCACATAGCAGCAAACACCAAGAGCAACATTTTCTTTCTGCATTTATTCCATTTCACTGGTGCTAAAATGGAATTTCATGTTACAGAACTGAAGGAACAAAAAGATGACAGAGGGGCTGTGGTCCTGAGCCCAAAAAGCGCTGTTCCTCCCAAGCTGCCAGTCTGCTGGGTAACAAACCACCCTGCACTGATGTTTGTGGTGCATTATGATGCTCATCAACTCATTTTTCTCCTTTTCCATGCCCTATTTGTTTTGGTATTTCTGTTATACCACTCACTGCATCGCTCCCCCTCCCTGACCCAGGATGTGGCACCTTCGCTGTGTCCACATTATGTGGATTCTGGATTTTGTGTTTGTGTCCATAAGCAGCCAATTTTTTGCCAAGGAGATGAAGTTAAATAAGGAAAGCACCAGGCTGATGCTCAGCAGCAGTGTCAGCAGCACTTGGCTAATGAGAGCCACACTGGGGCTGCCCAGGCCACGGGCTCACGGTGCACTGCAGAGCCCCAGGATGTCCAGGCTCCTCATGGGCAGCAGCTTCAGGGATGATGGGTGAGGATTTGGGACGAGGAAAGCAAGAACTAAACCTAAGGGAAAGGTTTTTTTCTACCTGCCTATAAAAGGGGGAGATGTTTTTCACCACTTTTCTCGCAGAGACACGAGGATTTGGAGTGATCCCCAAGCTATGGCTGCTGCAAACGCACTCGGATGAGCAGGAGAAGGTGTTCCCAGGCAGGCAGTGCTGCTGTGCCTTGTCAGGAGCACAGCAGGGCCTGCTGGCCATGCTCCAGGCCCTTGGAACAGCTGCAGAAGTGGGCATCAGTGTGAAAGCATAAATGAGCTCAGAGGGGTTCACCTCCTAATTCCCTCACATTTCCATAATATCCAAATCCCTGTGTACCCCTGGGCTGCTCCAAGTCCCGGCTAAGCACCTTACCTAAACCCTGGGAAGGGCCTGGATGTGAGATTCCCAAAAAATCAGAGCCTAGCATTATCCCTGAATCCTTTCCCATGGGAAGGAGGGCTGTTGAGACCATGCAGGAACTTCCTTCATCTGCCTGACGCATCCAGTTCGGATCCTTGCATAAGCGTTGCTCAACAGGGAGCCGAGGGATTTGGGAAGCACCAGCTGTGTTTTACGAGAACACGGCTCTTTGCAGGGTATTTCCCAATCCCTTTGTTTTCTCCTCAGTCTGGGAAGGAGCCCCTCCCTCCACAGGGTGCTCTCTGTAGCTGCATCGTGCCAGGGGAGTGTCCCACGGGAGCTGGGAGATGCAAATAAGCAACGCTGAAATTCTCCAGGGGAAAACACCAGTTTGGGGAAGTTGGCCAGGTTTTGGGTACCATGGGCTGTCACATAGGTGAGAATCTGGGGTCTTGGCCTCATCATGATCTAGGTATCGCCACCTGCTCCAGGGCTGTGAAGCTGTCATCTGGATCTCCTTGGAGAAAACCATTCTCCTGCAGGAAATTGCACGTCTATTTTCCTCCTGCTGGGAATGACATCTATTCCCTTGATGCAGTTTTTACTGTTAAAGGAGTATCTTAATCTCATAGTTTACACCTCAGAGACAATTTAAGTGTAAATGAATCCCACAGTCATGATGCCTGGGGGAGGATGTAGTTCTCATGGCGCCAACCAGAGCATGATGCTCCCTGACAGGCAGCCATAAATCTTTGGAAATGATGTAACTGGTGAACTTTATCAATCATGGAATGATAGAACCATAGACTATCCTGAGTTGGAAGGGACCCACAGGAATCATCAAAGTCCAGCTCCTGACACTGAAGTCCAACTTTAGCTGCATGTTGCGATCCACCATGAAAGCACAAATAAAACACTGTGGTTTTACAAATGATCATCACAAATTCCCACATCACACATTCATACCCTGTCCCTGATGCAAATACTTATAAATACCGACCTTCTGCTGACTGGAGCATTTCCTAAGGAGGATTACCCCAGCCTGGAAGTTTACAAACAGGCTTGGCAGTGTGTGTAACCTGTCCTGCCTCTGCACACAGCAGCCTTGGCAAAACACCTTCCCTATCTGCTGCCCGGGATGTGGCACCGCCGACGCTCCTCCCGCAACAATCTTCCAGAGGGCGGAGGAAAACCTCAACCTGCTCTTCAGGTGCTGTCACACACACACACACATATATCGAGTTCACTCGTGTCCCAGGCACGGCGTCAAACACAGCCAGGCTCCCCCAGCAGGGTTTTACGGGCAGCACCCTGCCGTGGCTCCGAGGGTGTGCAGCCTCCTCCGGCACCGCCGGCCGAAGGCGTGACTTGGCGGCAGGTGAAGGTGCCTCTCCCTCCAGGTAACTCCAGCCCTGAGCTCACAGGGGAATTGGAGCCAGCACTTCCAGCAGCCGGTGGCCCCATCCCGGTGGCCCTGGGGCACTTCCCACTGCGGCGCAGAGAAGATGGGAGAAGGGATTTTCACCAAACTCTTCCAGAAAAGGTCATTTTTCCGCTTCGTGCAGAAGTATCAGCCCCTTGGAAGCGGAGAGCCGGAAGAGGAGGTGAGGATTGCCTGTGCCTCTTGCCTGGACCTGCTGAAATAGTTTGTGTAATTGGGGTTAATTTTGTCTACTTTGTCTCCTTCGTCCCACCGGTAACTCGATATTGCTGCCGCTGCGCTCTCCCTTCCTGAGCAACCGAGTCACTCCCTGTGCAAGGAGGGGTGAGATTAATGTTGTTTACCAGGCAGTGGGGAGCAATGGGAAGCCTTGCTTTTATGCAATACTAGCAGGACATAAAGTTCAGGCCTGATTCCTGCCCAGGAACATTGTTCTCTGCACTGAGGAGGCTCAAAATTAAGGAAATGTGTGGGAGAGCACATACCGTGTGGCCATGGGTGCTGTGCGAGCTCTGGAGTGTGAGCACAACGTGCCAGCACTGCCCAGCAGAGGGGAAATGAAGAGCAAGGTTCATAGCCCTGTCCCCAGGGGTTCTCTGGTCAGTGTTAGAGGGGCTGTGACTCCTTGGGCTGTGACCCTCAGGCTGCCCTCTGTGCTGTTGCTGCTGTCAATGCTGGTAATGAGTGGCCAAGAACAGCTTTGGCTCAGACCTGCAGAGTCCACTTGGAAGTGATGCTTTCTTTTCCTCCAAAAATGCTGGTGTAGAACACTGATGTCCCCATCCTGCTCTCACTACCTCTCCTTGGTGCAGGTGGACCAAAAAGTGGCCAGTGGTGGTTTGGGTGATGCATTTGCTGTTCTCCTCATTTTTTCATCACAAAATTTTCAGGTCTGGGATTATGTGATTGTTTGCTCAGCACAGGGTTTTCTGTGGCCCAAGCCCTATTTTTTCTCCCACATGGCAGATTGGTTGGGTGCTCTCTCACATGGACCCTACTTGTCCAGTTCCTTCAGCACGTGGCGTTAAGCCCTTACTCCCATCCCAATAAGCACCATCCACACTCGTGGAGATATTCCTGTGCTTTTCTTACTGTCTGACTGAGGCCTTTTCTCAGATGAGATTTCAGCTAATCCCCTGCTCTCTCCTGAGTCTCGTCTGTCCAGTGTGGGGGTTGGTGAGGTTACAGGGAGAAGAAAACAAGACATTGAACTCTTACCCTGTGCACTACACAGTGGGTTAGGAGATATTGCTCTACACTGCTCACAAAGAGCCCAAAATCCCAGGAAAAGATAATCTTGATGAGGTCACAGAGAATATCTGTACCCTGGTTTGATGGGAAGCTGAGATTTCTGATCATACATAGGCAAGAGGCCACTGGCAATTAGTCTGGCTTGTTCCTTGGCAGCACCATTTCTGCTGTGACAAAATAAATAGTGACATGTATTTACTTCCAAATCTAAACCCCTCTTGAATTTTAGCTCTGGTCCATGCAGAGAGCAATGTGTGCATAGCAGGACAGGGAGACAACCTGAGTTTTGGTACAGGATAGGGAGCAGGCAGCAGTGTGAAATGAAAATAGGAACTTGATAAATAAGGAACTTAGTTTATGATTTAGGCTGGTAAATGACTCACATTTTCTCTGCTCAACGGTATTTTTCTTCTTTAGTTGAAAATACTTGTAGAGCACTTAAGTATTGTGGTCCAAGGGTTGTGCTGGGCCTTAAAGGTGGATGGGAGTCCAGGTGATCTGGTAGGATTCTGGCCTGGATAAATGCATGAACTGAGCTGTGAAGGAAAAGCCCCAGTGCTGGTCACTGTGAGGTGATGGTCAGTTCAGGGGCCCTGGGGATGGTGTCACCTGGAGCTGGCAGGACACTGGCCCTGCACATCAAAGCACAGGCACAGCCTGTGTCCAGACTGCTGTGTGTGGTTCCATCTCCATTTCTGCAGTGCCTCATTCAGAATCAGGGACATTTTTGTGGGGACAATTTGCAGTTTACACGAATTGTGTGTTTTCCTGCAGAAACCTGAAGAACAACCAAAGATTTTTCTTCTGAGTATCCCAATGTGTGTGTGTGGGGGGGGTGCACATGCACAGTTACAAGTACCTGTGTGTGTGTGTGAGTGTGAAGGTGAGAGAAAAGCCTGTGCACTGCTTCTTTACATCACCTTTTCCCTCTGACCATGTACCAGGGTCACCCCTGTAGCCCCAGGAAGCCCAGTGAGTACAGTCCCTGCTTCAGAAGGAGCTGCCTCCTACCCCAGGCACATCTTGTAGTAGAATTTAATGCAATAGGATCTTCTCCAGAGTTTCTTCAGAGCTTCTTCAGAGCTGCCAGGACTTTTCCTTTGCAGTTGTTTTGTTTCTCCTCACCTTTTTGATCCTTTCCCCCACAACACCTGATCCACTCAGGATTCATTAGCCATGAGATGGAGTACAGGTACTTCCCAGCCCTGTCCTACCCCCAGGACCAAATCAGCATCTCAGTTTGTGTCGAGGCTTTTTTCCATTCCAAGTTTCACACCAGGAACATTTATCTCCTGGAGACTTTCACAGGCTCTGTATCCTTCTGGATATGCAGAGCGTCCTTATCAGAATAGTTTTATTATCATAAAGGTACTTATTTTTTTTTTTGTATGCCCTAAATTAAACTAAACAGTGCAGCTTTGCTTCCAGGTGAGGAAAAGCAAACCACAGGTTTACCTCTTAACAGGACCTTCCCTTACACACACGTGTGTGTTTTCAGTCTCTTAGAAGTGCCAAGCCCAATTCCTCACAACTGAAAAGCGTCCAGCAGGTGAGGAGTCAAATCCTTCTCTCCAGATCCCACAGGTTTTTGGGCTGAGGGCAACAGACCCTCCCTCCCAAGAGACCTTATATAGGAAGTTGCCTTAAACTCTGGATTTTGGTTTTCTTTTTAGCTTGAGTGGGACTGGCTCGGGTGAGTGAGGAGGCTCCTTGACTGATATCGCTGTTGGCTGTGGAACTGCAGCAACTGGGTTTTCCTGCAGGGATGGAAATGCTTCTTTCAGCTCAAGGGACTTTGCTTTACATCAAAGGGAGCTGGAAGATTTTATTTTATTTAATTTTTTTTTTTTTGGAGGGAAGGGGAAACCCATGTTTGAACAGGAGTGAGAGGGTAGAGAGGGTGAGGAGAGTGGGATGTGCAGCTGGGGGCTGTTTGTCTGAGATTTGGGCACTGCCCACCCAGCCTGAGTCAGTAGCCCTGGGGCCAACTTAAAATCCCTTGGCTTTTTGAACAATCAAAGGGACTATTTTGAGGTTTATATCTACAACCAGGGAAACCAGATGCCTTGTTTCATGTAAAAAATGCTGGAATTCTGGGACAGACGTTTGACAGGGGAGTGAGAAACTCTGTGTGAGAGGAGCTGATACCATGGTGGTAGGTGGAAAAGGGCTGGAAGCTTGGATAGGGAAGCCCAGCAAGGCAGCCCCTCCTTTGCAGAGCTGAGAGTTGCTCTGGGTTGGATTCTGAATTATTCCTGCACCCCTGAGACAGAGGAGTTTTGCTTGTCCTGTCCACAAAAAAACCCAGCCATGTAAAGGACTTTGGAGGGGATGATTTGATTTATTTATTGCATCTTTGGTAATGATAAAGTTTATGTTTTAAGGATAAAGTTAAAGGGTTCCTTGTAGACTAAATAACCCAGCCCACTCTGGATTACAGTACATTAACTCGTCCAAAGCAATCTCAGACTTGGGAAAAGAATATGCAAAGTCTCAGTAAAGGCAGAGGTGGGGAAAAATCCCGAGAACTGATCTTTTGGGCTGTTTGCCAGAGTACACAAAAAGGGCTGTGTGCTCTGCAGAAAGTCCTATGCTCTCCTCCTCCCACATGGGCTGCTCAGCATGACAATTGATGGATTGTTCGGGATGAGGGATGTGCAGGTACCTCCAAGGTGGCTCCCGGCCCCCACCAGCTGCTCTTTACAGCCTCCAGTATTTCCTGACCTTGCAAAGCAATAGATAAACTGATAATTAGCTTTTTGTTACTTCTTCCTGCCCTGCTGTGTGGAGTTGTGCACTCTTGTGCCTAAAGGATAAAGGTTATAAAAGTAAATGGATAATGTGGATAACCCACATCTGCTTTGCAATGTAAATAGAAAAGCAAGTGATGCTCAAGGAGAGGTTTGTTCACGAAGAGGTTTGCTCAGGACACTGCCTGATGCCCAACATCCATGGGGTGGGATGTGAAAAGGGGCTCTGCACTGGCAGAATGTTGCAGAGGAGGAGTGAGATGAGGTCCCACTGCTGCTTTTCTGACCTTTGCATCACTGGGGTAGTTCCTCTGGTGGGAAGATCCCAGGTGTAAGCCAACCACTGTACATGGACTCATCCCAATAAAGCTGTTCCTTTCCCCACAGCCCCTGGCTGTCGGGAGCAGGGAGCTGTCAACATTTTGAATGAAATCACACACAGCTTGGGCACATCCACGGCTTTTGTCATTTATTTCCTCCATACTTTTTTGAAGGTAAATATTAGTAATAGAGCTGGGCCCTGACTGCCCTGCTGGCTCTGGGGACTGCAGGCATGTCATCCTCATGCCCAGGTCTCTTCCTGCCCTCCAGCTGCTTTAATTAAAATTTAAAATCCTTCAAGGCAAGTCTATACCTTGATATCTGAGTGTGTCACCTGCAGCACAGAGGAGCCTGTAGAAGCCTCGTTAATTAGGATGGTAATGAATGCAGGGATGTGTCTATCCGTGACAGCCCTGGGTTTTCTTCCCACCAAGTCCTTCCATCTCCTTAGACACGTGGGTGGCTCTCAGGCTTGCAGTGTCTGGATGTCAACAAAGTTGCAGGGGACTGATGAATTTACACAACCAGAACACACAAATAGGGATATAAATCATCCGTTTTAAACACTGAAGGACTTTTTTTTTGCCTCTTCTAGAGATGCCCGTTAAGGAGATGTTGAAAGAAGGGTGATGTCCAGTGCTGGTATGGCTCAGAAAAGGGGACCAATACTGCAGCTTCTTTGGGCAGAGTGTGGTCACCAGCGTGAGGGAATCATGAGAGCAGGAAAACCCTTGGAGATCTTGGGCCAGTTGCTGGGGTTTGGGGAAGGCAGGGTGTTCTTGGGGCAAAATGGCTTTTAAATGAGCCCTCCCCAGTCCAAGGGGTCAGAGCAGACCCCTGTGCTTTTCTGCTGGGAGCAGGTGGGTGTCCCACGTGTTGGCAGCTGAGCTGTGGGTCAGGAAATGGCCAAAAAAAGGGGACTGCAACAGATGGATGTGGCTAAAGCCTCTTCAAGGAGCAGGGCTTACAGATACTCCTTGCTCACCTGTTATGAGCTCTCCAGAAACCAAGAGTGAAACCAATCCCACATCCCAGCAGGAGCAAACAGCCAAGGAGATTTTTCTGCATTTCTGATTTCCTGCATTTATCTTACATTGTAAAGCACTGGATGTTCCCAGAAAGCTCCTGACTATTCAGGAGGACTAATTACCCAAGTACTGCTGCAGACACCCCTGAAATCCTCCAAGCCTTGCTCAGCTGTAGATGAGCCAGACCTGGATGAATCCCACAGCAAACACCCCTGGGTACTGGCAGCAGGGAGAGGTGACAAATTCCAGCCATGGCTGAGCACCACGATCCCTGGGGATGCCTTTCTTAATGAACACACACTCTGGTGCTTCATGAATGAAGGTAAATGGGAACAGAATCGCTGTCCCTTTGGAAGGGTGAGGTTTCTCCCTCTCTGCATTTAGCCTGCAGTAGTGGTCACATCACCTCTATCATGGACCTGGCTGAGATTTCAGGGAATGCTGCTGCTTTGGAAAGTGCATTTTTGATAATAAAATGAGGGATCTTGAAAGGAAAGAGAGATTGGGGTGCTGAGACCTTGGGCTGCCTGGATGGAGCAAGAAGATTTATCCTGCTTGGAAGCATCTGTGCAATCAGTGGTGGAGCAAAACAGCCCTGCATTTGGGAGAGGAGATTTTGCTCTATCTGCTGGCTCAGAGATTTTCCTAGCTCACATTTTCAGTTCATTTATTATGTCTTTAACAAGGGGAAAGGGTTTTTTCCTTACTCTGAGTGCTGAGTGTGCAGTGGGCTGGTGAGACACTGAGATGGAAAAATGCTCATGTGGGACAGGACACCTCAAACAGCACAGCCTGACACACTTTTCTCAGCAGCAGCTTCTCTTTTTGGCTACTCAGCTCCTGATGGCCTTTCTTCCACTACAAGAATGACACCTGGCTTGGAGGCTGTAATCAGGATTAATTAGTGGATGGTATAAAGCTGTGATTTGGGATCTGTTGTAGCTAATTGAAGCTGCACATCTGGCAAGGTGAGGGGAGGGAGGGGGATCAAGGGAAGGAGCAAAGAGGTGCTGAAATGCTTTCATTTGCTCTGCTCTCACCTAACGATTGCTTTGTCTTGTTTACTCAGCCCCGTGAGGACTGTGAACTGAAAATAATTGAGCAGGAGAAGGAGGTGACAGTTGTGCCCCCGAAAGATGCCTGTAAATGCCACAAGGAAGACTTGGCAAGAGCTCTGAACGTAAGGATTTGTGCGGGTCTTTGCCAACATGGGGTGCAGGTGGTGGGATCTGCCCGTGGGAAGGGGCTGAGCAGCAAAACAGGTCTTAATAATTCTCATGCAAACTCCTGGAGTGCCCAATTCCTCTGCATTTACATGGGGTGAATCCTTGCCTGGATGGGCTCGAGGGTCAGCATTGGGAATTTGGACTTTGTTTGTCTCAGGGAAGGGTTTCACTGAAGTGAACTGCTCTGTGGGTGAAAGAATTCCCTTGCCCAGCCTGGAAAATGGAACCCTGGCAGGGGCTGAGGCTGAGGAGGGGCCCCAGCACAGGCTGCACAGCTCAGACACTGGGATTCAAGGAGGAAACGGCCAGGGAAAGTTATAATGCTTGGCTATATTGTGGTTTCTGACCTCAGTGGTTTTTTAAACCCAGACAAAATAGCTCTTATCCCTTCTCATTTTGTTGTCTTTGAATTTTGTCAGAGTATTTTTATTTTAATGCTTTTCTTTAAATATACAGTAAAATCAGAAATTGATTCTTTCCTTTACTGTTTTAGATTTCTAATTTGTTATCTACTCTTGGGTTTCTCTCTTTTGGAAATACATTTTTTTTAATTAACTTGTGCTTACTTTAAGGTTTTCTCTAATGGTTGATCGTAAAGTTTTATGGTTTAATGAAAATAAATAACTAAAGAGAAAAAGAGTGGGCAGATTTATATTTTTGTGGGGAACTGAGCCATGAATGTCTTGCCCAGTCTGCTTACAGGGGTTTAACATAACATTGCCTAAATAAGTTTTCCATAACAATATATAATATTTGGGTTGGGTTTGGGGTTTTTTCCCTCCAGGTTGATTTACAGACTGGACTGTCTGAGTTTTCCGTGCTCCAGCGCAGGTTAAAACACGGCTGGAATGAATTTTCAGTAGAGAAGAAGGAGCCGATATGGAAGAAATATCTGGACCAGGTAAGGGATTTTTCTGCACAGATTCTCATTTCCTGGCAAAGTCCCCTGGCTGAGAGTGTCTCTGCACTGAACTATTCAGAGTTTCTGCTTCCAGAGGTTCAGCCTTGGGACAGGCTGTGCCCTGGACACAGAAACTGTCTGTTCCCTGGGAAAACCATTGTGAGGTCCTGCTGCAGAGTGTGAAGATAACATCTTCTAGTAGAAATAAACCTTTTTATCTCCACACAGCCCACAAATCAAAAGCTGTATCAAAAATCAAGATCAGTGCCCTGATTGCTGGAGCATATTTACTCCCTTTAAGGCAAGTGATAAAATCATGAAAGGTTTGAGGAGAACCAGTAGCAGCTGAAATCTGCTCCGATTTTTGGCTGCCACAGTGAGGGAAAGGCCTAAACCTGCAGTGAAGGGGCAGCTGTGGAGCCCAGGGCAGTGTCAGTGATACATTAGTGACAGAATCATTCACACACGGTGCCAGGAACTGTGAAGATCCATGATTTCATGCCAGCTTCCCCAAAAAGCCAGGCAGAAGGTGGTATTTGCAATCTTGTCTTCCCTCAGCTGAGTTATCCTTGAGTTTTGCTTTTATTAACTATTTCTCATAACTATTTAATGCATTTTTCACCTCTCTTCTAGAGCTTTTCACTGAACAAGAAGAGTCTGTTTTGTTTGGTTTTATTTTTTATTTTCAACCAGTAATTTGACTGATTTTATTCTTGCTTAGTCGAATCACAAAGATTTGAGTTGCTTTGAAAGATTTCAGTTTTATGTCATGATTTATCACTTTTTTCTATATGATTGGCATTCCTTAAGGTCTTGGTAATTATCTCTACATCTCTTCAAGTGAGATGCTGGTTTTTTCTGCTCAACTTTAGCAAGCAGTTTCTCTTACAGAGGCACCAAAAGAATTCTTTGGGCATCTCTGAACCTCCTGCAACCTGTTGGTGTCTCTGGAGGAGCTGCTGCAGTCCCACTCCATTCACACCCTGCACTTGAGCGTCATCCCTCAGCAGACACTTGCTGTGTCTTTTTACAGCTGCTATTTTTTGTAAACATCCCCTTTGCCCCAGTTTTCTAAAGAGAAGTGGAGGAATTTTCACCTTTGGTTTCAGCAAGGAATACATTTAAACCCTGGCTTTCCTACTGAGCATCTCCACACATCTGTTACCCAAACCAGGCAGTTTTTCTTTATCTACCGAATTCCTTTCCAACAATTCCCACATTAGCTCAACGGAGATGTAATGTTCTCAGGTAGGAAAATGGGCCTTAAAATCCATGTTTAGAAGTGAAAAGGTGAATACCTGACTCCCACAGCCTTGGTCCAATGAGGAGCTGAGCAGATTAGTTAAAGAAAAAATGAAAAAATGAAAAAAAAAAAAAAGAAAGAGGATTTTTGGTTTCAAATTCTAAAAAGACAATAAAGTCTTTGAGTGTATTTATTGTGCATCCAAGGAGCATTTGGAGTCAGGCCTGTGCTGTGTGCCTGCAAAGGAGAGCACTGCCTGTGCAAAGAGGGAAAAAGTGAGAAAACTTTTGCCTTTTGGTGTGAGTCTTGTCCTGCTGGTCCCCAAAGCACCCTGTACAGGATTGGGATTTGCAGGTGCCTGGTTGCAGGTGCTGCACCCTCTTTCTGGGCAGAGCAATGCTGCTGCACAAGCAAGGAGGGTCCCTGCAGCAAAACCACACCTGAATCCTTCCTGCTGAGCTCTGCACCAGCTCACCTTCAGCAGGTCCATATTTAATTTCATATTGTGACTTGTTCTTTTTTTTTTTCAGTTCAAAAGCCCCCTCATCCTCCTGCTGCTGGCCTCAGCTCTGGTGAGTGTCATCACAAAGGAATACGAGGATGCAGCGAGCATCACCATGGTAGGTGGGACCTCTCCTGCACCCCAACCTTTGGATGGCTCCCTGACTGAGCTGGTGTGTCCACACCTGTAACTCCTCCTTGTTCACAGGCCGTGCTCATCGTGGTCACCGTGGCCTTCATCCAGGTAGGTTATCCAGGTAGGTTATTCCATGGCCGTGGCTGTTAGGAGTGAGCCCTCTCCTGTAACTCCTGGCTCTCTTCTCCTTTCTCCTTTAAAAGGAATATCGCTCGGAAAAATCTCTGGAAGAACTCAACAAGCTGGTGCCCCCCGAGTGCAACTGGTGAGACATTCCTGCTGCAGAGGTTTGGCAGGGATGGGGGTAGGAGGACAGAACCACCAGGTGAAGAAAATTCCTTCAGGTTGTTGTGGACATAATGAGACCCTGGTCCTCTGGAGGGATGGCACCGTGTGTGGGTGCAGCTGCAAGTCACAGGAAAAGGGGATGAAATAATTAAAGTAGGCACCCTGTATCTGAATAAATGCTCAGAGACAGGAAGGTCACAGAAATGTCCCATTCCACACCCTGCATAAAGATCCATGCAGCCTCCTGTGTGTCACTGATTCCCTGGGCAGGGAAAACCTCACCTGTGTATTTTTGGGGGACTTTAGGGTAGTTTTACCCCTAAAAGATTGGCACAAACCAGCACAGGAGTGGAGGTGCCTGTGGGCTGGGGTTCCTCGCTGCCTGTTTCTGTACACACCTGTCAGGCACATGGGAGCACAGCAGTTCCACAGCCCCTGGGGCAGCCACAGGGTGTGTGAGATCCTGCTGCCCTGAGGGCTTTGATGTTTGCTATCAGTGCCTTAAATTACAGGAAAAGTTCTTCCTATTTAAGTCTCCACAAGTCAGTTTTGTCAAGGCTAACATAAATAAGCGTTGAGACTCAGGGAAGCCTGGCCCTGCCAAAGAGGTGTGGGGTTTTCCTCTGGTCCAAAGTTCACCCTGGTTTGGAGCTTACAAACCCCACTGTTGGTTCTTTATTTATTTATGATATGACACCATAAGCATCTGACCGTTTAGGAGGCTGTACTTTGGATGCAACAGCGGAATGACGGCTAATTGTAGCTTTAAAAAGCTTCCTTTTAGGTTAAAGAATCTGCATTTCATTATTCAGATCATGAAAGCACACCCTCTTGTCACTCCTATCTACTGTCTTAATACTGTATAATTCACTTATTGCTGAAATGTAAATCATCCATAACCTGCCCATTTGTTTATAAGTTAAAACTGAGTCTAAACTGAACATAATCCTCTTCTCATCATTATGAGGATTTTATGTTCTTATTTACGTTGGAAGTTCTTTGGGGCAAGGCTTCTTGTTTTCCTGCTGGTCACATTCTCAAGCCTGCAGGAGGAATAAAAACCTCAAAGCCTGGTTTGCTTTCTTCTTTTTCCATTTATCTGATGTAGCCTAAGGGAAGGGAAACTGCAGCATCTTCTAGCACGAGAGCTGGTGCCTGGAGATATCATCTACCTGTCTGTTGGAGACAGGGTTCCTGCAGACCTCAGGCTGATAGAGGTAAATACAGCTATGGAAGAGCCTGGTTTGGGAATTCCTTGTCCTAACAGTGCCAGAAACGTGTCTCTTTATTTAGGTTACAGATCTGCTGGTGGATGAATCCAGTTTTACTGGAGAAGCTGAGCCTTGCAACAAGACTGACACTGTGTTGCTGGAAGCTGGAGACATAACCACACTGAGCAATGTTGTTTTCATGGGGACCCTGGTGCAGTATGGGAAGGGAAAAGTGAGTCCTGACATCATCCATCCTTTCCTTGGCATTAGTTACAGATTATTTTGGTGTGGGCATGGAGTGATAGTACAAAGGGGAATGACCTTCAGCTGACAGATGGCAGGTTTAGATTAGATATTATTTACTGTGAGGGTGGTGAGGCCCTGGCACAGGTTGCCCAGAGAAGCTGTGGCTGCCCCATCCCTGGGAGTGTCCAAGGCGAGGCTGGACAGGGCTTGGAGCAACCTGGTCTAGTGGAAGGTGTCCCTGCCCATGGCAGGGCTTGGAATGAGATGAGATTTAAGGTCCCTTCCAACCCAAACCATTTTGGGATTCTGTGAGTCTCTAGATTTTTTTCATCTCCATCTCCTTTTTTTTTTCCTTTTTTTCAGGGTGTAGTTATTGGCACAGGTGAAAGTTCCCAGTTTGGCGAGGTGTTCAAAATGATGAGAGCTGAAGAGGTAACACAATCTGTGTCTATGGAAATGCTGGATGTCCTGGATGACAGTTTGTGAGCAGGAGCAGTCCCAAGAGTTAATGCTCTGGGTTCAGTTCTGTTCCTACTACAAAATGCCTGTGTGACTGAGGGACACCAAAAGTGCCATATCTGAAAGAGAAGGTTATTAGCAGGAGTTAGGCTTCTAAATCCAGACTCATGATATGTAGCTTGTATCTAATGTCACCTAAAACTTGTGATTTCTTCTTTTTTATTTCACCCACGTATTTTCCAGTAGGTATAAAAAACTTTAACTTCTACACATGTCAAGATCTCACCAGTCAGATTTCTGAACACAGATGAGGGTCTAGAAACTAATTAACTCTTGATCCATTAACACAAGAAATCACAGGAAAGCAGAAGCAGCCACTTTTCTGTGCTGCTGTGATGCTCTGCAGGTCTCTGCAAAGCGCTGCTGCAGAACAGGAGCTCAGGTTTGGTACCTTCCTTGGCCTGAAACTTTCTCTGAGCTGGCTCAGTGGAGGAGAAGGGTCTGCTTGGGTCTGCCAGGTCACAGACAGCCCTGGAGAAGAGAGCACAGACCATGGGGGTGGGCTTCAGACTTTTTATCCCTGTCCCAGAGGCTTTGCACACACATTATCCAGTCCTAGACTCAAGGACCTTTCCAGATTACTGTCTCTACCTTGTTTCCCCAGCTGCAAACTAATGTGATTAATTCATCTCTTCTCCCACTTTTTTTGCCTGTCTTGAGTGCACTGAGGCAGACTCACTCCCTGCTGGATGGTCTGTGCCCAACAGACCCTGTTGGGATTTGGGTGGGGTAAGCACTGGGTAACTGTAGGGACCACGGAAAGGATAAGCAGGATCAGTTGTTCTGGGCTGACAAGAATCTTCTGATCCCACATAACAAGCAAAGAAAACCGGATATTGTCTGATTTTTCCAGACTCCCAAGACACCTCTCCAGAAAAACATGGACAGACTGGGGAAGCAGCTCAGCCTGTTCTCCTTTGGCATAATTGGTGAGTGGGACACGATGCTGGCACTGGCACGGTCGGCTGTGGAATCCCTCTGTGCTCCAGGGCTGCTTTCCCAGAAGTCCTTGTTAATGTGGGTTACCTGGACTTTGGGGGTTTAAGAGGAGACAACTCTGAAGGAGATATTTGGGGTTGTATTGCACTTTTTGTTCTAAAACAACAGATAAGGAAGGTTAGATATTTATTAATTTAAGTTTTTTTTAATGAGATTGTTTTCCCCCTGCAGGTCTGATAATGCTCACTGGGTGGTTACAAGGGAAGCATCTCCTCAGCATGTTCACCATTGGAGTCAGGTGAGGGCTGGAGAGCACCTTTCTCCTTGATTTCTAATGAAACACATCCCAGGGAATTCCTCATTCAAAACAATGGACATTTCACAAAAGAGAACCTGAGTAAGACCCTTCCTAAGTACATATTGCTCTTGCACTGGTGACATTAATGTGAGCTTTAAACAGAGATTAGGAGAACAAAAAATTGAGGGTTTATTTAATTTTGGAAATTGGCAGTTTGAAAATCTTCACTAGCATCTCTACCTCATCATGCTGTGAATGCCCTTTCCTATCTGTACTATGAATTTAAGTGGGAGTGTACAAGAGCAAATATTACTCTTTGCTGTTCTTACTGGACTTACGTCTAAAGATATGAATGAACAATTCGTGCAGCATAAAAGAGCATGCACAGCCTCCTAATCAAACATAATAAACCATGTAACTATATTTCAGTAATGCCCATAAACCATCTTACTTGGGGTTGTCATGGCTCTAAAATCAATTCTTAAAAAACTACTCTATGGAAATTAAAACAAAACCCAGGATGAGGGGACAATAGAGAAGCCAAAATGGCTCAGTGCCACCTCCCTGTCTGCCAGGGCATGTGGTGGCAAAGAAAAGTGGTTAATCCTGAGTTTTGGAGAGCAGCCTATGGTTTTGAAAGCCCTCCTTGATTATATTTTGCACAGACATAAAACCATTCAGACTTTCCCAAGGAATATCTAATATTGAACATGCAGACTGTGGCTGGATTTTTCCAACATATCAGGTGTGGAAGGTTTTGGTTTTGGAGTGATCTGGGGAGCTCGTCCTGCCCCTCCATAGTGGGTAAGAGAGGAGATGAGGGGCTGCATGTGGCCAGGAGCCAGCAGCTAATGTGTGAGCCATGATGCCAAGGAATATTCAACTTCCATCCTCAGAAAGTTAAATAAACGAAATGAAATCCAACCACTAAATCCCTGCTTAGCCAGAAATTAATGCTCTTTGGCAATGTAAAGAAGAAAAATAATTACTCTGTCAAAAATCATCCAGAAAAAGGTTGAAGGGTTGGACAAATATCCTGGTTTTGTACTTACAGTGAGCCAGGAGTCCCAGTGGTGCTCCCAGGCAGACACTCAGAAAAATTCATACCATGGAAATGTCCCTGTGGCACATTTTGGTCAGTATTTGTTGTTTGACCCCTTGCTGAAGCTGTTGTGTCTCTGGTGTCCCCAGCCTGGCCGTGGCTGCCATCCCTGAGGGCCTTCCCATCGTGGTCACAGTCACTCTGGTGCTGGGAGTTCTCCGGATGGCCAAGAAAAAGGTCATTGTGAAGAAGCTGCCCATAGTAGAAACCTTAGGTAAGGCTGCCAAGGGGCCATGCAGCTCAGTCATCTCTCCAGACTCCAAAATCTGAGCCATGGGCTGGCCCTATGAGCCTTGGTTTGATGAAAAACAGAAATTTGGAATATGCTTACTGGGACAGAGCAACCCACTCAGAATTAAATGTGTTCTACCCTGTGTTTCTCACCCTTTTCCCTCATTTTAGTGGTGTGAGCACAGGCAGGTGCTTGGAATGATGCAACCTGAGCCATGATCCACAGGGAACAGACATACATGCCCTGCTTGGGTTAAAAGCTTGGTTTTTCCCTCCTCTCCACGCTCTGGGATCATCCTGCAAGTCCATCCTGTCCAATTCTTCAGTGTCTGGCTAAAAACCTCCCAGCCTCAAGTCAAGCCCGGCAGCACAAATAAATATCTCCTTCTGCAGCCTGGGTGGCCATCTCCCTGATATCCAAAAAGTCAAGGAGAGCAGGGACAGAGAGACCTTGAGACCTTGAGAAGGCATCCTGCCCATCCTCAGAACATCAGAGCAGAATGAACTAGAATGAAATTGTTCTTCCACCTCCCCTTATCTTCAAATGGGCCCTTACTCCCAGGTGGCTGCATGCCTGGGTCAGTGTAGCAGGGAAAGGGACGAGGAGACACTGTGGTGTCTGTTTAGAACCCTCATTAAACTCTCACCAATGCCAAGCCTGGTCTGTGCAAAGTCCCAGACATCTGCTGCACAACCAGATCCTTCAGTTAAACCCTGTCTTCTTTGGAAACCCTGCTATTGTTTGAACTGCCCTTGTTTGTTCTGCAGTTAAGGAGTCTTATCACCCTTATTTTATTGTGTCTGCCCTGACCCAGAACATCTGCAATGGCTTTTCCCTCGTGAGGAATTCCGTTCTGGTAGGGCTGTGCCCAAGGAGGCAGAACTGCCAGTGCCAGGTGGCCAAACCTGCACCCACTCACACACTGAGAGCGCCATGTCTGCTAAACTTCTGAAAAGGAGAGAAATAATCCTTCTCCTCCAATTGTCAGTAACTAAATATGTAGTATTGGAAGTGGTGGCTTTGCTCTCTGCTACTCCTTCGAAACTGCTATTAATTTAATTGCAGCCCAATCTGCTTTATTCTCTCCAGGCTCTTACCTGGAGCTCCTCGTGCTCATGGGGTCTGTGCCCAAGCGCTGTGGGCATCTCCAGAGCCAGGGAAGATACTTAGAAGGGAGCTGGAGTCTGATTCTTTTTTTTTTTTTTTTTTAATTAAAGTGATTTTTTTTCCCCTTCTTAGGAGTGGAAATCCTCTGGAATGTGATATCTCTGATAATCCACTCCTTTGCTGTATGTTGTAAGTGGGCCCTGCAAAAATGTGCTTTACTGAAGCAGGATTGGCACAAAGCAGAGCAAAGGGGCAGCTTCTTCTCTCAGCTGTGGATCTTTAAGTACTTTTTGTAACAGCCTTTAACCCATCTGCTCTCACAGTCCTTTGGTGAGGCAGGGAAGGGCTGCTATTCCCGATTTAGGGAAGCAAGGGTCAAATGGCCCCTGGGAGGAAGCACATGGCAGTGGGAATTTGAGCTGTCTTTTTGGAGTGTAGTAGCTGTTCTGTTGTGTGATATTGCAACTCAGAAACACTGACCAGCTCTCTGGGGATCAATGCCCTCTGACTGCCCACCCTATGATGCTCAAGACAGTGTGGCCTTCTTCAGATGTCTCCTACCCCATCTCACACCCAAATTATGTGCCCAATGCCCTGATGTGCACTCAGATCCTTCCCTTACACACCCTGTCAGGAGACTCATCCGTTTCCTGGTCTCTTCTCCCTTTTCTCACTGGTGCAGTTTAAATAACATCAGGGAAACTTGTCCTCCCTCTTCTGAATCTCGCTGTTGGGCTGCATCATTTACCAGTTCTGATGAAGAACTTTCCTTCCTCAGGTTGCTGCAATGTCATCTGCTCGGATAAGACGGGCACCCTGACGGCCAACGAGATGACGGTGACCCGGCTGGTGACCTCGGATGGCTTCCAGGCAGAGGTGGGCATGGGACAGCAATTCAGGCTTTTCTGTTGAAATTCAGCAGGGCTCTTTTGCCTTTAGTTCACTTACACCCAAATGAGGGAGGCTGGTCAGCCCCAAATCAAGCAGTTGGTTTGGGGCTGACGTTGCACGTCACCCGTCCTATTAAAAGAAGGGATTTTTGCAGCGCTGGAGAGAGGCAGAGGTGGGGCTGAGAGTACACAGACTGCTCAGATATCACAGTTGATATAACCTGCTCGTTGACATAACCTGCTGTTCTCTGTAATTATTGTGAATACTGAAACCTGCCATTCACCCTTGTCGGTCTGTCTTCTATAGGAAGATGTGGCTTAATCCTTCTGCTTGGTTTGTTTACCTGTGTGAAAAGTGAGGGCGGGGCTTGGACACAACCAGTGAACCCACTGCTGCCAAAGGGCTGGATTTCTCACCTGAGCTGCAGGAGACTCCTGAAATCACGGTGAAGAAGTTCTGTACAGGACAAGTTGTTCCTATACAGCTATTATATTATACTGTCACTGTTTGCAGCCTTTCCTATAAGCTTGAGGCAGAAAAAAGAATCCCAGAACTTCTTCACAATTAGAACTTTGCAGAACAGTCCTGTCTGGCACAGGGAAATATGTCCTGTCTGTCTGTCCCTCCCTCAGGTCAGCGGGGTGGGCTACAATGGAGAAGGAAATGTTTATCTTCTGCCAACAAAGGAGATCCTTAAAGAATTTTCCAACATCTCCGTTGGGAAGCTAGTGGAGGTAAGTGTAACCTATGAACCAGCTTACCCTAGTTAAATTCACTTTTCAGTTGCACTAATTACTTTGGGTAATTATCATGAAAAAAAAACCAAACAAACAAACAAACCAAACAACTTTTGTAACTCCAAAATGAGCTGTCCTGCTAAAATATTCTCATGGAAAGATGCTGAGTGTGATGTGGTACCTGAAGCTTATGGGTGAAAGGGAGAGATCATAAGACATTCAGGGAGAGACCAGAGTCATCAGCTTCAAGAGTCAATGATATTTTGGATAAAACCACAATTCTGTCAGAGGAGAGACTGATTCATTTTACCATGTTCAGGTTTTAAGTGTGGACAGACTCTAGACTTTAGCCACATAGTCAATTTATAAATGTTTTATGATGATTTCTGCGTCCTGCGTCAGCATTAAATAAAATTTTGAACATTTAACTGTAGACTAAAATGACTGTTTGGGTGAGGAAATGATATGAGCTGAAATCTCATATGGAGATTAGGTTGTATCTTATCCACACTGCACATAATAATCAATAGTAGGGGAGACACTAAACTTTCATTGCTGTATCCTCTGGAGTAAGGGGGTTTAGAAAGCATAAGAACTGATCTCAGGAAACACTGTCGTGGGGAATCTTTTCACCAGTCTTTTGGGATGTGGCTGCTTTCATTCTCCAATCTTTCATTGTTTCATTTAAAGAGATGGAAAAGCTATGAATTTAGCAATTAAAAAAATAAACCATGTAAACCTGTTCCTTTCTGCAGGCTGGCTGTGTGGTCAATAATGCTGTTATCAGGAAAAACAGTGTGATAGGACAACCCACAGAAGGAGCTCTCATTGCCCTGGCAATGAAGGTAAGGTTCTTACAGTTTAAAATTTTCAAGAAATTTTAAAAAAAAATTTAAAAAAAAAAAAAGCTGGAATTGTTAGGTCTGGCAGCAGCATTCAGACTGCTTTAAATTCCCCAGACTGGTTTTAATCTTTCCTCATCTCTTCTTCCCAAGGTCATACATGCACACCTCTCCCAGTCAACCTTTTTGTCGTGGGCAAACACCTTCCCTGAGCTTCTGCACTAACAGCAATAACTGTTTTGTTTGGTTAACCATGCAGTTAGGCTGTGGAATGGATTTCTTTCAGGGTCAGACTGGACAGCCTTTTCAATATTTTCTGCATGTGCCAATTAAGAGTTCAGGAGGAAGACAAGAGTGAAACATGAGCAAGAACAGGCCAGACTGGAAAGCACGGCAGAGGGTCACCCTCATTTTGAATCATCTGGCAGCTTTTACTTTTTTTCTAGTCATGGTTATGTTAAAGAAGATTTTTTTTATGGATGTTCCATTCATGCTCATGGGCAGAGGCTGTAAAATACCTCAAGGTATCACCTAATCAGCATAACACAGCCTGTGGCTTCAGAGCTCAGCTGGGCTGTAAAGCACAGAAGGTACCCCATGAAATGATGCACCTCCTAGCATCTGATCTTACCTCCTATTTTTAAAGCCCATAACTAACAGCAAAATCATGATTTTTTTTTTAATTTCTTTTTTTTAAAACAATATTTCACTTCCCTAAATGCTGAATTAAAAGCTCCCTCCAGCTCTGGCATTCAGTGGCCAAGCAATAGCAGAATATGTGGGAGGCTGTCTCTTCCATTTCTCTTTTTAATTTTTCACTTTGGTGAATTGCTTTTTGAGTTCAACTCATCAGGAAATAACTTGAAACCACAGTTACAATCTACCCTTCAGTTATTTGCAATTTCCCTTTTTCTTTCAACTAGAGTCACTGGGAAATAACCAAAGTGGGGGAGCCTGAGCTTGGGCTGGAAGAAATCTGCCCAGCCCGTTGCTTTGCTGAAGTTTTAGGGAATGGACTTGAGCCTCCTTTGACCCAAAGCCCCACCAAAAAGGCAGAGCAGCTCCCTAGTTCTTTCAAAAGTTAATAGGAATCAAGCTTTGAACTCCAATTTAATTTATCCCACATGAGGCACCAAAAGGAAAAGTTGGATTTGAATCATGAATTTTTCTCTCATATTTGAAATATGAATTTTTGTGGTATCTGACAGCCTGGAAGGACATGGTCAACAGTCAAGCCTTTTAATATATATATATATATATATATATATATATATACACAAACTTTGGCAGTGTTCAGCATTACAGTGCTCTTTTTATTTTACCTTACTTCAGATGGAATTAGCTGACATAAAAGACATTTATGTAAGAAAGAAGGAAATTCCATTTAGCTCTGAACAGAAGTGGATGGCTGTGAAATGCACACTGAAAAATCAGGTAAAGCAAACAGTGGTGGTGGCTGGTTTCGTGTTTCTAATTGTGCACCTCAACAATGGGCATGAAATGGTATCTCTTCAGCAAATAATGTTTTCAGGAGTTAACTATGTCGGGAGAAAACTGAACAAACCTCCAAATTCCCAACTTGGGTGTAATTTTACCTTGTAGAGCTGCGTTTGAATGGGAGGAGAGAATACTTTCCATACACTGGTGTGAGCAGGAAAACAAAAGCTTTTCAGAGATAACTGACAGGCAAAGAGAGATATGGTGTTTGGGAGAAAAAGGTTGGCCCTTTACCTCTTACTGGGTCAAGGAGTTCATTTTGGCTGATACTGTACTGGTGAGGTTAAAAACTCACCAACCTTTTCATTACAATTCTGTCTCTGATGGCTGAACATGAAAAATGGTCAGAACAAAAATATCCCATCTTATACATAATGCAAGTTCCTGGGCATCTCATGAAACAGGTAAAAGAGGAAACAAAAGATCCTTTTTTAAAAAAAAAAGTTCTCTTTCTTTAATATAAAGTGTATTATCTCCTTGCTTTAAAGGACCGGGAAGATATTTACTTTATGAAAGGAGCATTTGAAGAAGTTATTCAGTACTGCACTCTGTACAACAGTGGTGGCATCTCACTGTCACTCACCCCCCAGCAGAAAGCTGCCTACCAGCAGGAAGAGAAGCGAATGGGCTCCTCAGGACTTCGAGGTCAGTCTTAAGTTTATGGGTTATCATGCCCTAGTACTTTCCTGCTCTGTTTTAGTTAGGGTGGACAGAGGCTCAGTCATCACAGATTGACAACATGGTTTGGGTTGGAAGGGACCTTAAATCTCATCTCATTCCACCCCCTGCCCTGGGCAGGAACACCTTCCACTATCCCAGGTTGCTCCAAGCTCTGTCCAACCTGGCCTTGGACACTTCCAGGGATGGGGCAGCCACAGCTTCTCTGGGCAACCTGTGCCAAGGCCTCCCCATCCTCACAGGGAAGAATTTCTTCCCAATATCCCATCTAAATATCTTTCAGCTTAAATTCAGTTTCTTAACATCACTTGGATGATCCCTTTGCAACCCTCGTGAGAGTTTGCTGAAGGCCATGTCTTAGGTCTGCTGGTTGATCTGGTTTTTTGCTGGGTTTAAATTAGTGAGCTTGAAAGGAGCTGAAATAAGCACTGGAAAGGTGAATGTTTTTCTTCCATGGAGTGTTGTTATTGCCTGGCATACAGTGTGCATTGAAAAGCTTTGTGCTGGGCCCCATCTAAGCACTACTCTGCCAAGGTTTGCTTTTGGAGAAGCTGCCTCAAAAACAACAAAAAGCCACTTTGAAAGGAGTTCCAAACATGGATTTGGGTGCTGAGATTTTCATTTGAAGTTCATTTCAATTCTTCACTAGAACCAAATCTAACAATCTCCTCTTGATCCCGACTGCATGTCAGTGCACAGCCCACAGAAGTTTTTGTACACGTGTCATCTCCTTCACCACTAGAAACATCCCTTCAGAAATATCTTAGACTTTCACACAGTAACAAAGACACCGTCTCCTGTGCGTGTTCCCAGGTTGTAAGTAGATGAGAACAAGTCTTGGCAGCCGGATCTGGAAGCTGGTACAGTTAATGTACATATTCTCCAGCCCCGTGTCTTGTGGTTAGTAACTCGTGTACGGCGCTTGCTTTACAATATCCAAATCATCTGCCCTTGTGGTAACAGCAAATTACTGCTCTGAAGGGAAGTGATTAGCTCAGGCAGCTGCTGCAGCTTATGATTCCATCATCAAAGCAACACTGACACGAACCCCTGGCAAAATATCCTTGAGTGATTTAATGATTGAATGATACGGATGTGCACCGGGAACAGAAACAAAATGTTCAGAGCCTTGATGTTTACGTGATGGGAGTCTCACTGGTTTAACTGAATTTACATTTCACATTTTTAGATTAAAATAAAAAAAAAAGTGTAAGTGCTATTGTTTAACTTAGCAGTTTAATAGTGTCTGGCCTAACATTGCACTGCCCCGATTTAATCCGTCTGTATTTGGGGAAGACGTGGTAGACAATTTAAAATGAGAAGGACGTAAATCCTAACAGAAACATGTCAAACAGAAATGCTCTGATTCAGATGAACTATTATTTAATTGGACTGAATTTTTGTGTCTATACAAGATCTGATTGTAATGACTAAAGATCCAGTTTTAATGACTTTTTCTGCTGGAAAACTGGCAATTTCATATCTCCTCTAAATGTTCCTTTTGTTGTATGGAAATACATTATTAATAATTTACTCTTGTCATTTTTTTTTCCCCTTCTGTTTCTAGTACTCGCTTTGGCTTCAGGTCCAGAACTTGGCAAACTAACATTTTTAGGGCTGGTTGGAATAATTGATCCCCCAAGGGCTGGAGTGAGAGGAGCTGTTCAAGTCCTTTTTGAGTCTGGTGTGTCAGTGAAGATGATAACTGGAGATGCCCTGGAAACAGCCGTGGCTATAGGTACCAAACTTTGCTTCTTCCCTGGGGACCTATAGTATGTCTGTCAGATCAGTCAAATGTTACATGACTTAATAACCAACTTCATCATCCTTTTTGTGCGTGCAATAGAGGTTTTAGAAGTCACTGAGCTCTTGCTTTTCCATTGAATCAACACTTAAATGCAGTAATAGAGCATCTACGAACTGAGCCAAATTCCAGTGAGTTAATTCTGCTATTTCAGCACCAGAAATGGCAAAATCTCAGTGTAAGACCCTCAAAAGACACAGATGGCATTGCTGGGATTATAGAATCCACTAATGTTCAGAGTGTGAGTATCTCAGCTCTTCACATTTTTTTCATTTTTCCATTAGAAATGCGCAGAGCAAGTAGCAGAGCAGAGAGTGACAGATTTAGCACCAGCTCCAGTTCTGGGTACAGTATTACTTCCATAATTCCCATTGAGTCAGCACAGGATGACTGGCCCAGTCCCAGAGCTGTGTGTCCTGTCAGGTGCCCCAGGTTCAGACACATTTTTTCCCAGTAAATTCTTTAATTGCTGTCTCTATTCTCTAAGTCAGGAAAGAGTTGTTTTTTTCCAGAGCTGATGGACAGTTCTCATTTTGGGCTTTTCTTTGCAGGACAGAATATTGGTCTCTGCAATGGGAAGCTGAAAGCTATGTCTGGGGAAGAGCTGGACCAACTGGAAGAGGCAGAGCTGTCATCCACTGTCCAAAATGTAATGGTTTTGATTACATAAACAAGGTCTATTCCCAATAGTTTCCATCCAATACAAGATTAATTATATTTTGTTTGTTTTCTGTTGTTTCAGGTTTCCATTTTTTTCAGAACAAGTCCAAAGCACAAACTAAAAATAATAAAGGTACTAAAAGCTTCTCAAATCCTTTGCATGTCTCACAAAAACAAGGGGGAGGGGGAGCCAGAGTTCTCTAGATGACCTGGTCTTCCATGGCAGGATCAGCTCAAACTAAAGGACTGTCAAAACTCAGCTAGAGCATTGGCACTATTTACACTGAAGGTTTTAGATATGGAGTGGAACTTGATGATCCTTGAGGTTCCTTTCCAACTCAGGATATTCTGTGATTTCTCTTGCAAATGTGGCCTGGGCATTTAAAAGACACTAGTGAGCTATTAGCAAGCATAATATCAGGACAATGATTTCTGAGGGCTTGACTCCCCTCTTCTAACTTCTACTGGAGTTGAGATGCTCTATACTCCTGAAAATCCAGTCTCTTAATTCTTGGTCTGAGTTTTGTCCTCAGTGGCTGCTGAGCCTGGTTTACCCTCAGAGTCACACAGCACTTCTGCTCCCTCGATGTTATTGCAAACCCTGTGACTGCCTACAGGACTTACTTATCTTCTGGCTGCAGAGCCTGTCACCTCTCCTCTCCCACAGGCTTTGCAGAGGGCTGGTGCTGTGGTGTCCATGACAGGAGATGGTGTCAACGATGCCGTGGCCCTGAAATCCGCAGATATCGGGATCGCGATGGGACAGGCCGGCACGGACGTGAGCAAAGAGGCTGCCAACATGATCCTCGTGGACGATGACTTCTCAAAAGTAATGTAGGTTTAGCCACTTTTTTACCAGCAGATACTTTCTGGTCATCCATTGCAGCAAGTTTGTTGTGTAACTAGCCCTGGGAACAAGGCAAGATGCAGGACATGTACGTGGACTCAGTGTGGGTCCAGCTCATTTTCAGTTGCATACACAAGTGGTGGTGACAAAGCCCCCTTTCACCTGAAAGCTCTGGTTTCTCATTGCTGTAGCTAACTGGGGGTCTGAGAGCACCTACCCAGAAGTCTGGGTAGATTAGAACTTTTTTGGCCAAAAATTGGGCTCAGAAATCTTGGAGGTCTTTTCCAACCTTTATGATCCTACAATTCTCATTTGCTCACTTCCTCATCCAGGAAGCTCAGAGGAAAAACATAATTTGCAATGCTCTGTTGGCTCTTAACAACAGAGAGAGTGGGCAGGGTCCAGTGGGGATATAACTAGATCTTAGGCCTGCTTCATGAACCAAAACCTGGCCATGTGACCCATGTTTTCAGATCTTCTAGTTCTGATAAAGTGACTGTAAGTGAGAAGCTGCATTGACAACCTCATCCTGAACTATGCTCTGAATTTCAGCTGAATTAAGGGCTAGAAAAGATAACTTGTGTTTGGAGTGTCACAGGGAGCTCAGTGTAAAACAGTGTTAGTGCTCTTTACTTAATAAACTCTCCTCTCCCCTCCAGGAATGCAATAGAAGAGGGAAAGGGAATATTTTACAACATAAAAAACTTTGTCCGGTTCCAGCTGAGCACGTAAGTTCCTGTTTGCTTCACTTCCAGTGAAAGCACCTTCGGGGAGAGTCCCTGAAGAATAATGTTCTTCTGTGCTTTGCAGGAGTATCTCAGCTTTGAGCCTAGTTACTCTGTCAACAGTGCTCAACCTACCAAATCCACTCAATGCTATGCAGATCTTATGGATCAACATCATCATGGATGGGCCACCAGCCCAGAGGTATGGAAGAGTCACATGAGCAAAACATTCTTGGCTTTGATTCCTCATCAATGCACTAATTATTTGGTGGTTAGATAAGACAAATTGTGCTTTTGTTCCCTCCTGGTCTCTCCAAAAGCGTTTACTTCACATTTATGTGTTGCTATTTCATGGTAGAAACACTTCACTATGCCATTTTTTGGCTAGGAATGGTCTGTTATCCTGAGAACATCACCTGCTCATAGACTGGGAAGGGAATACTGGGTACATGTGGGGGCGTATGCCCCAAAATCACAACACTTAGGAACCTCATCCAACTGCTAATTACAACTACAGCCAATTACAATTACTGCTTCCACAATGTGGAAGAGATGTTGGCCACACATCTGTTGGGAGATGATATGATGGTCTAATGTGTCATTTTAGCAGCTCCAAATGCAAAAGAGACTTTTGGTGTTGGTGTCACAGACAAATTTGGGGCCTTATGTCACCCTGCCAGAATACTCCTGCTGTATTCCAAAGAACTGCCTCCTCCAGCTCCACCCTGGTGTATCAGCAGTACCTTTTTGGGATGCCCTGCACTAACTAAACACATCCCTCTGCTTCTCTTGGAGGCAGCTTGGGAGTTGAACCTGTTGACAGGGACACCATCAAACAGCCCCCCCGGTGTATCACAGACACCATACTCAGCAAATCACTGATCCTGAAAATCTTCATGTCAGCTCTCATTATCATCAGTGGAACCCTCTTTGTCTTCTGGAAGGAGGTGAGGAAAATCTGCAATCGGATCCTGTTTTCATCAGGGTGGAAAATGAAGGGAAGGGCAGTTTCTCAAGGACATGCAAAGGACTTTCAGGGATGTATCCTGTGGGGAAGGATCAGTGCAGGCAGAGGGTTAAGAAACCAGGGTCAGCTCATAGCTCTGCTTCTGCCTTCCTGTGTTGCCTCTAATTTGGAGCTTCCTAACTACAATAGGAAAACTCTTACTTGCTGTGGTATCGATGCTTTAAGGGACTTTCCACTTCTACCTTCCCATGTAGGTAGAAAATGCCAAGTGCTATGGATTGCTGTTGGTAAATAGTGACTGTTACTTTAACAGTTTAGGTAATTTAATTTAGAATGTCCTTTACTCAATTCCACATCATTTTAAGAATTTAAAACATAGGTGATAAAATCATAATCTCAAAAATCAGTAGAGAGAAATTAATGCTACCTATAATAGCTAAACTCGATTGACTCCTTTGTTTTATTACCCTTTGATATGACTAGGATCATATTTAATTCACCTACTGAACTGACATATTTTTGTAAGGCTTAACTAAGCCCTGAATTTTAAATGTGCTTCCAGAATCCAAAAGGTGGCATAACTCCTCGAACCACAACGATGACTTTTACCTGTTTTGTGTTTTTTGACCTCTTCAATGCCCTGACATGTCGCTCTCAGGTGAGATTGCTCTGTCAGCAATAATTTCTTGTCTCAAATCACAAACATAAACATTAGAATACCAGCAGTTTGTATAGTAAGGGGGTTTTTTAATGTCATTTAAAGCAATGTGATTTTTATCAACTTTTTATTTATATAAAGTTATCCATCACAGTTCAACTGCAACTACTTCCAACTATGTAATTCTGCCTAAGTTAGTGTTTATGTAACTTCAAAAAGGGAGTTTGCATGTAAAGAAACATTGTGATATTATGTTCCAGCAGAGGTTCACATTTCTCTTCCCCCCCCCTACTTCTCTAGACAAAGTTGATACTTGAAATTGGCTTTTTTCGGAACCGCATGTTCCTGTATTCCGTGCTTGGATCATTTTTGGGACAGCTGGCTGTTATATACATCCCTCCACTACAGAAGATCTTCCAGACAGAGAATTTAGGAGTGTTAGGTAAGTTGCAAAATAAATAATGGTTTGGTTTTTCTTTCATTTAAGCTACTTTAAAAAGCAGATGCCATTCCCAGTTTGTTTCATGTTACCTCCCAATACATCTCTGTAGGGGAAATCAATCAACAGCTCCTACACCTTTATGTTTACACATAACTATACACAAATAGTAGTAGTATTTAATGATATTATCCCAGCCTAGGTTTTGAATTTTGATTTACTGCACATAATTGCAAGTAAATGGAGACATGACAAGATCTTCCATGAGGTCTGATGTTTCTGTCCATAAATCTATCTCGGATCCTTGTGCACTCCCTTCAGAAAGTGCAGGGTGACTGTTTCCCAGCTGAAATGCAATGCAGGTTTCACCATTTGAATCAGCAAACTCCACCTTACCACACTGTGTTGCATCCACATCAGGCCTGTTGTCATAAGCAGTGGTCAATGATCCCAAATTATTAATGTAGAGGTTTCCACCCTCTGAGCAGACCCAGCTATGGATCCCTTGTTCATTGCAGCAGTTTCCCTAATTCTCCAGCTGGCAAAGGCACGGCAAGGCCATGCACCCATGGGTTACACCAGCACAAATGCCAGCTGCAGGAAGGCCCTGCCCTGGGATTCTTGCCCAGCTGAGCTCCCCTGCACTCTGTTTCCTCCCCCAGACCTGCTGTTCCTCACTGGACTGGCTTCCTCAGTGTTCGTGGTGTCCGAGCTCGTCAAACTGTGTGAACGACGCTGCTGCCGCCCGGGGCACACAAAGGGACGTCACACCTGACTCAGACCTCCTCTAAAACACTCTTGGAACAGAGCTGTGATGCTGGATAATCCAAATGCATCTCTTTCTGCTGCCACACATCCTTCCTGAAGATACCCACGTGCACCTGTACCAACAGTCTCCTCTACACGCCCCACCTGAGCTGTTCTACAGAAACCTCTGCAGGAGCTCCTGTTTCAAACCAAGAGCAGGTATATTTTTATAACATATGTCAAGAAGGCTGTGATATTCTCAGACAAAATAAGAGTTTCACACCTGTACAGAAAAATATATTGTGCATAAACTGAAATTTTATTTATTTAAATCAAAGTCATTTTTATTAATAAAATCTACATTTTTAAATGTTATTGACAAGTATCTGTGTGAGACTTGATTTAGACCTGTACGTTTACATTAAATTAGAAGACTGGAAAAGACCTGTCTTCATTAGCACTTCTTTTCCTGTAGTCAATCTGTAGTGTTTCTAGATTTCCAGATAGCCAGCCTTGATTCAGCAAGCCTTTCAAGGAAACTGTGGGGAGATGTCAGAGTAGAGAGCTGAAGTGCCAACCCTCAGCTGTCTTTTTTGGTACCTGTGTGACTAAGAGGAGCAAACTGGAAGGGTGATGTGATCCAAAGCACAGCAGTGCATGGATTTAAGGGGAAGGGAATTGCTTTCACAAGCATCTGAGAAGAAAAATGAGTCATACAGAGCAGGGATGTTGAGCTTTGCAGTTGGATCAAGAGCTGCACAAAAGGGACTGAGATGTTTAGATCACAGCTAAGCCCACTGCTGACAAATGCTTTCTGGATGTTTTACGTGCATGAGCAGAAAGCCCAGAGCGCTTAATCATTAGGTTCAGGGGGAGAAAAAAAAGTTGAGTCTCTCTCAAGCCCATCTTTTACATTTAAAGAACAATTTTGAACAATCCCACCTGCTGGTTGGATCAGTAGTGTCCTAGTAAATAATGCTTCACTGAGACATTTGTTAAAGTGCATAGTGTCAGTTTTCCTCTTGCTCCAGCTTAACACCTTCACTTCAAAGTGAAGATGAAGAGTCTCAGACACAAACTTGTCAAAAAACTACACTTTCAGAGGTCACAATGCTATGCTGATTGTCACAACATGATGTTTAAACAGGATTATATTTTGGATTCATAGTCTGAAAAGAAACAGCTATCCTGATACTTATTATAAATCAAAGACAACTTGGCCACTGAAATACTTATGGAGAAGAGTAGCTTTGTGAAACTCACCCTCCCCAGACACAGCCTGCTCACCATTTTTTAAAAACCCTTGCAAACAGTTTCAGTTCTCAAAGACAAGTCTCTGCCTTCTAATGGAAGGAAAATAAAGTCTAGCTGTTTATTTTAGGTGTAACTGCAGAAATTCAGCTGCCTCATTCCTGTATGCCATCCACTTGGAGCACCCAGTGCCTAAGTGGAAAAGACCTCTGAGACTTATGGGGGGAGTTTGAGAATGTTCAAACAAAAGCTGGTACCACCACACCTACACAGAGCTTCATGTACTGACTTGCTGTCTATACAGCACTCCCTACATTGTACTATTTAACATTCTTATTAATATATACAGAGAAGAAAATTATACAAAAGTATCAGTGCGATTGTTTTGCTGCTTACATTTTTTTTCTACGTGTTGCAAACTTGGGAGACTTTCAGGTTTTTATTTAAGCAAAAACAGGATAAAAGGACATTAGTTCAGGCCTTCCACAGCACACTCTGTACTGGAACAAACAGCATATATGCCCCAGTCATTAGTTCAGGTAGTGTACAAAATGCACAGTTGAGTTCTAGGATGTCTGGCTGGAGTGATTTCTTCATGTTCTCCTTTCAAGGCTAAGTTCACTTTGTTTAACAAAATCTAAAAGAATGGGACCTACATTAAGGCACAAGTGCAGATTATTCAGAATATTCAAATCTGGCTCCCTGTGAAAAACAACAGGTGGGGAAAAAAAAAAGACCACACACAAGAAAACACTAAGGGAAAGAATTTGAAGGAAGGCCACGTGATCAGGAATTGCAGAATTCTGGTACATTTTTTGCTCTAAGCTGCACAGAAGACAAAGTCATGCCAGGACAAAGAGGATTGGGTACAGTCCTTTTCCTCAGGAAGAGAAAGACTGACAATCACAGACACCAATAACCAAACACTATTTGCTGAGTTAGAAATTACACTCCCTGGTAAAAATTAGGGTTATTTTTGACAAGTTAATTACACATACAATTAGCGAGGTCAAACTAATTACTGATAGATGGGAACAAATTCAAGTAGAAAAAGCCCTGAGTACAAGAGACCTGGCAAAACTGGTGCTGACTGGTGAGCAGTCACAAAACAGAGCAAAAACCCCCAAACAACTGCAGGCATTTTTTTCCATAATGCAGTAATGATTAAATATGTGGAAATAAAGTGTACAGCAATCTTCTTTAAACATTTTACATAACCCTGATTTTTATTTCTTTTACAAGGTATCTGCAGATCCTATTCCAAATTAACTGGCTTCCTTTTTGGTCCAGTCTCAAGTGAGGCTACTAAAGAATTTACCTTCCCTGGAGAATTTCTGCTGAAAGTAAGGCCTATTTTTAGGAAAAATATGGCTGAATGATTCCAGTGATTCTGTTTTACTAAGTTTAAAAAACAACAGACAAATTTCTGCAGAAACAGCTGAAGTGAGATGCACTGAACTATAGTGTAGTATTATAAACCTTGTTACTGTATGAGTATTCTGGACATCTTACAGCCCATATGGAGTCACTTGCTAAAAAACCAACTTAGAAAATGTCAAATTTAATGCTTTAACCAAAGCAATGCAAATTAATAGCACCCTTCATATGGAATCATGTGGACTATTCTCTGTTTACCAATGTAAGACATCATTACAATTTGAAAATTCACTGACTAATTTCATTGCATGCAAATAAATCTGTGCAGTTGAGGTATAAGAGCCTTAATCAGTGTCTCAGACAGTCTCTTTATATATATATATATATATATATATATATAAAAATATCAATTCTCCAAGTCAGTAAACCATACTGTTGATATCTTCTGCTGCTTTCAATTTAGTTTTCAAACATGATCTATGGGGAATGCAAGCAAATTCATATTCAGCTAGGACTCAGACATGTCTAATGATTGTGTCCCCAGTTATTTTTTCTGTCCTCCCCAAACAAAACCCTTCAGGCAGAATATTGCATTAGACCTAAATATTACATAAGTACGAGGCTTAAGCTCTGTCCCAGATAATTAGGTAAATTTAAGGGGAAAAAAAAGAAAAGAGGAAAAAATACGCTGTCCAAGGAACATTAACACTTGGAAGCAAATAAAAATAAAGGGGTTTTCATTTTACTGTGATTCCTTTAGTTCTCATCATCCTCATCCTCTTCAATGGGTTCCCGGAGACCTTCGCTGTGACGACTTTTTCCAGCCATTTCCAATAGGGCCTGAGCCTCAGGATCCACATCCAGGATACTCTTCTTACCTTTTGTCTGCAAAAGAAAATAAAACAGACTCAATTTAAAATGTCAATATCAGGCTACAGGAAAAAGACACACTCAAGAGAAGTCCATAAGTGATCTGGTTTGCAGGCTTGGCACAATGGAGCAGACACACTTTCCAAGTAAGGCATTTAAGATTCACTGGGATACATCAGATTATTTTTATAGCTGTAGTTATACAAAATAGCCATAAACTTCTCCTAAGATGACAGTGAACTATTTCAAGTTTATTCAGGTTACAAGCCAACCAGAACATCCTGGTTAACCTCACCTCAGACTGAAGTGCAGAAGTAAGGTTTTTTTTAAAGAAGAGATTCAATTACAATTTGACATTTTCTGTAAACAGTTTGTTCTGTTTCTATTTGGAGCTCTGTGTCCAGTGAAGTCAAGGCACACGAATTTAGTATGAAAAGAAGTAAAAATTTGGAAAAAAAAACAAACAACACCAAGCTGTACAGACCAGACAGTTTAATATAAGAATAAATTACGGGGACAGAGGAGAGTGGAAAGAGGGCTCCTGCTCATTCCCAGAGATAAACCAAGTGCAGAAAGATTGGCATCAATTGAATCACATAAACTTATTGTAAAACAAGAGTAAATTTAAAGCTACTGATAAAGAAATCTTTTGGGTCTGTTCCTGAACTACAGATTGGGCTTTACTTGAGAGTTTCCAGTGCTTGCTTTCTGTTTTATAAACATTGGGTTTTACTGAACCCCTCTCCAAGGAGGTTCCTCCTCGAGACCAGTCGTCAATATTGGAAACGCCTTTGGAAATTCAGAATAAAGTACTGCTCTTCTGACTCTATCACCTCTTGGCTCCTGAAGGTCTTTCTTGTTGGCAACCTCCACAATTCCACTACTATTCTGCTATTTGCCTGCTACAAAATATATGGCACCACAGGGCCAGTTATAGAAAATATTATTAATTACAACAGAGAGAGAGAGTTTAATGAGAAAACTGCAACTGTGGGTTTTGCGTGTTCTGTTCCAACCAGGACACCATTTCACAGGTTCACCTACCACGCTTTCAGGGACATCTCCCACTGCCCAGACTTCCATGGCATCCAGTGTGAAATCCTCTTTGGCTGACAGCTGGGGGCTGTTGTAGGTGGTGCATCGAGGTTTGGCTTTGCTGTGTCCCTTCCCATAGTCACTGTCTATCCAGAGCCCGAAGTATCCATGTTGTCCACCCATACCCTGTCAACCAAAGCAGCACATTAAACACTTGCTGCACAGGTAGAACAGACTGGGAAAGTCATGAAGCCTAGAGAATAAATTGCTGTGCTCAGCATTTGTGCCACACTTCTATGGGGAGGTTAAAAAACAGGGGATTCTGAGTGAACCTGAGCTTCTGTACCCACATCTTGCATTCCTGAAGACAGACAAGAATTTACTTGAGTGATACTGCCCTCCCTCTACACTTCAGAGAATACCAGTATCTGTGAGTTGTACCAGAAATTTAGCTCCTGGTTTTTGTTTATTGACTAACAGTCCCATTTCAAACAGGGTGACAGTGCCCTGGTTTGCTGCCTCTTTTCCATTTAGAAAAGCACCTACAGAAACAAATAACATAACTTGATGTTGTTCACTTTCTTTGGAGCAAATTCATTCCACCCTGCTGCAATTCCCAAAGTTATGGGCACATAATGCTGCAAAACTGCAAAGCATTTTCACAGGTAGTGTGTGGTAGCTCTGTGGAAACTCCTCTGCAGCTGGAGAGCTCATTTGTGAATTTGAGTAAGAGAAGCTTCTGCCACTGTAATGACACAGCAGCAGTAGCAGCAGCTACTTGCAATGTTTGCACTCTAATTCTGTTGGGCTTTCTCTTCCATCATTTCAAAAGCAGTTAGTGTGGCAGTGAGAGCAGCCAGGGGAAGGATCCTCAGTTACACAGATCAGCTATTTTGTGCTGCTCCAGTGGTGTGGATATGTGCAGTCAATTCGTCCAGGGAGGACACCTAGAAGGACTTCTGTGATAACCAAACTTGGCAAAAAGGTTTCTTCCCAGAACCTCCAGAAATTTAACCTACATAAAGCCCACCTGCTTGGGTCACACACAAATAAATTCCATCTTAGTTGATTCAGTACTTCAATATACATATTAACTGTAAAGAAAAGTATGGGCTCTATCAGTGCTGTAAGCAGCTCTCCATCATCATTCATAGCTCACACTTTACACTGATGCTTTAACATAAAAAAAGAAAAATCTCCTACTAAAAGTGGGCCACAAGGGAAGCAAACTTCCTCAGAGAATAAAAAGTGAAATAAATCTGCTCTCAGAAACAGAAAAAAAAAAGGCGAAAAAAAGTCTTCCAAATACAACTCACAAATCCAATCTCCAAATTGTCATTTCTGAATACTTACAAGTCCATTTGGCATAGTCTGTTGGCCATTGTTCAAATACATGAAGTGGTCATTGTACCCTGTGTATGTGTACACAGCAAGAGAGGGGAAAACAGAAAACAGAAAGCATCTGTTGTCACCTGTAAACGGAAAAGCACCTCAAGTCAGACAACTGGTCACACAATAACTTGTCTACAAATAGGATAGAAAAATTAATGGAAGAAGTGAAGCTGAATAGCTCAAAGACAGCAGCTGCCACCTCAGAAAGCCAGTAGCTATCTCTCAGCAAGATCTAGACCTGTTGTTTACTCTCAGGTAACTCTGTGCAGAGTCACAGACATTGATGCAATTATGAGCTGTGATCAAGGCCAGTCAGAGGCATGACTAGGACATTATGTCACTGTGTGAGGGCACACCTACCACAGGCTGCCTTCTGTCATCTAAAACTGGCCAGCTGCCAGATCTGCACAAACTGATGTGAGTGCAGACACCCTTGGTTCTGACTACATTGATACATAGATCAGCTCAGAGTCAATGATTTAGAGCACAGCTTCCATTATGTCCAGTTTGGTACTCAGAGGGACCTGTGCTGTGCTTGACTAATACACTGTACGTGCTATTCTATCAGGAAAAAAACACAAGGAAATTGTGTAATCAACATAACATAACACTATATTAACTGACTGAAGTGGTAATTATCAAATACTAATTAAGTATAGGAAGTGAGTTTCTGATGTAGCCAAAGTGAGGATTCCCAACAGGACGGATTATCCAGAGCCCATAATTGTTTTTTCAAAAATCCATCATAAAAGTTCTTTCCAAAGAGTTATTAAAAAAAACTACTCCACTGAGGTTTCAAGAGAACAAAAAGTTTAGCTTATCCAAAGAACCCTTTGGCTGCTGGATTTTAGAAGGAAAACAGACAGTACACAACTGACAACAGGAGGCTCAACCTGGCATTTGGCTCAGGTGTTCCTGATGGAACACTGCCATCCTGTGGACAAATCATTTAATCTCTAATCATCTGTGCTGTACTGCCTTAATTTTCATTTACTTTTCAACCTATGCAGCTACAGGGCTTGATAAATTTCCCTGAAAACTTGCTCCAAGATCAATAAGTCCTGCAATTTTAAAGGTCTTATCAAATAGCAAATTATAAATATTAATCTGTAACATGTTTGAGTGCCATGCTAAGAATAACTCCGCATGTGATGTGCTTTTTTTGAAAATTAATGTTACTTTTGCCACAGAAAAATACACTTGGGAAGTGTAAGAAGCACTGTATGTCATAAAAGTAAAGTGACAGTACCCATGAAGTGGATATTAAGTATCCATTCTTGTACCTGCACAGAACAGAGAATGTTTACCAGAGCAATGGGATACCAAAAAAAAGTGAGTTTTACCTTGAAACTGTGGCTTCACCTCCCAGGAGTGAGATGCAAACCCACCAAAGAGAAAACCATCCAAGTCCTTCAGGATCACTATGCAAGGCCCTTTGTTCACTATGTGCCCACACAACTGTGAAAAGCTTTCCCCGTGGAGCCTGGAAGAAAATAAAAGCCGCCACTTGTGCTGTAGCTCTGCAGGCAGGTGGGAGTTGATGTATATGATGGATGGGATGTCAAAGAGGCTGACAAGTCCTCTTCCTTTCATGCCTTTGCAGCGGGGAACCAGGTTGAGGATGTCGTTGGTTTGGTCTGGGAGAGAGTGGAGAACGTGGAGGCCCTGCCTGATCACAACACTGAGGAAAACTGAGACCTGAGGAACTCTGTACACCCAGTCCTCAACGACACTCGGATCAAAACTTGTCTCCAGCAGCTGAGGACCCACAGGTTTTGTCCCATCTAAATAATAAGACATATAGAAACAGGAGTAAGTTTCCCAGTCTGGAAAATAATCAGCTGATTTTTAAGTGTAAACACAATATTTCATTATTTTAATGGACAGCAAACCACACATGAAAGGAGCCATGACAGTAAAGTGTCAGCTACATTAAGCAAATGCAACCACAGAATTAAGATCTACTTGTGACATTCATTGGCTGGGCTATTGTAATTTATAAACATGGGCTCCTGGCTACAACTTAGGGGATGTTCTTTGCAAGACAGCAAAATCTGTTATTACAACAGTGCAAAGACAGACCTATGCTGTGTAAAAGGACACGTGGTCATAAATACGTGATAAATATATTCAAATAAATAATACTTAGATGCCCATCATCTGCAAGCCAGGTCTTAGTAAAACAGACATGTTCCACAACAAATAGTTTTGCATGTCCACCTAATTTGGGATGTCAACCCAAAGCTCTCCTGAATTTAGGGGAGAAAGTTGGTAAGGTAAAATAAATAAAATTCCCATGCCAGGAGATCAGTGATTACAGGAGCTCTAAGATCTGCTACACCAAGGGTGCTTACCTGCAAGCTTCAACTCTGAGAACAGCTGAGAAGCCAAAGCCTTTACTCCACTGGCAGAATCCCGAGTATTCTCCAAAGTCCAACCTTTCAGTTCCTTCCTGTAGCTCAGTACATGGACTAGAGACATGATCAGATCCTCTGTGAACTGAAAAGATTAAAACATCACCATTTTGGTATTTCTTAGAGGAAATTGCCAAGAGCTTCAACAGACTGTCTGAAAATAAAGTCAAGTGGTATTGATGCTGTAATCCCAAGGCAGAAACTTCTCTTGCTATGACAAGTCAGGAACTACAGAAATGCTATTTCAGTGTCATACGTCTTGAAAATAAGCCTTTTTCGATATTTTGTACATGTTACTCCATAAAGCAACTCCATAAAATATGGCATGAAAGAAGGAGTGGAGGACCAAGTTTTGCAGTGGTAGGAGCTGCTGGTGAATTACTGTTCTGCGAGATCCCACTCTTTCACCTTGCAAGCTATATTTGATTCCCACAACTCTCCTGCAACTAAAGCTCTAACAAGTATTTTGCTCAATTTCCAGAAGCATCAGTCACACCACAACCCTTGGTGGCTCTTAAATACAGCCCTGCTCTCTTACTGTCCCCCCGCCCCACATTTTAATGGCCCCGTTTACCTCTTGGATTTGTTTGCCCTTCACGGGCCCTTCTGTCTTGGAGATCATTCTCATTATTATGGCAATCTTCTCATCTGCATTCCCTTTTAAGAGGTCTGACATAAAAATTACAAACTGCTCCTTAGCAATCTGTTCACTCAGCCCAGATGATTTCCCAGGCAGGTCAATGCTTTTCATCCCGTTGTACAACCGAACAGTCATTTGCTCTGGCAGTGCCTCCCGAGTATGTGCCTGGGAGAAACAGCAAAGAGCACATTTTATAAGTGAAGAATAACTAATGTATTCCAGGTAATCTGTGCTGAGATGTAGCATCTACCACGAGCAACAAACTTTCATCAAAGGACTGGTTTTCCAAGAGAAAAAATAAAAAAATTATATTTTTGTAGTGATTATTTACTGATTCAGGTTGATACTGATACTGGACTTCAGAAAAACAACACTGTAAAGTCTTAACAGAATATTAGCAAAGTGTTTCTACATGATAACTCTGTTGCAAAGGTCTACAATTTTGCCAGTCAAATATTCAAAATCATGTTTCATGTCTGCTTTTGACAGTGGAGCTCACAGATATTTAAAACCAAAGAGAAGGTAAAGTGTTTGCCATATCTCAGTTTTGGCCACAAGACAATGTGTTTAACTCTATGTGCATGTGCAGAAACAATCCTGAGGAACTTCCCTCTGCATAACAACTAATTGAAACATGGAACAAAGTTGGGATCACTTGATTTTTGTAAGGCAACCCTGATGTTAAGGCAGGTGAGATCAGAGTTATTCATCTGAATGGCATGCCTGGCCCTTTGAACTGAAATCTAACTGATACACATCGTCACACATCACAGCTCTGTGAGGAAGATCTGACTCTGGATTCAACTTTCACAGTGTTCAAGATAATTACATGGTTTAAAAATAAATCATCTCAAATACATGCACACACTAGGACATGATTACAGAGTGTCCTCACTGTGCACAGCATGTTGAGGACCTGCCTTGACTGTTCTGTACAGGAGTGTAGCCCAGTGGGGACTATGCTGAAATCAATGGAGCTGCACCTGCCAAAAACACTATTCCAGCTCTATTTACTGATTTGCTGGCTCAATACCACTCCTCTGGAAGCCACCTGGGCTGTTCCTATTTGATGCTAATGGTTGTTGCTGGGCATATAGAGATCCAATATCCCGAGCTCTACCCTACTTTCATTGACGTCAGTGGTAGAATTCCCATTGATTTCAGCAGGAGCAGAAATAGCAGCCACAGTCCTTCACATCAGAGTGCTCCATATTGAGGGAGGGATGGTCACAGGGGGTACAGCTGTCTTTGAGAGGCTTTCTGAAAATGCTACATGAGCCTGAAGTGGGAGAAGCAGCAGGGAACACAACTAAAACCTTATACTCAAGGGCTTTTTACTTCACACTGTTGAATCACCTACCTACTCCCTGCCTTATCCTGCCCACCACTCGTTTTGCTTTTAGCTCTTCCAAAGAGTAGACCTGGGGTGCAAAGAAATGAGATGTGTAAAAAAGGAACCTTTAATATACACCTGACTCACACTTCTGACAGTTTAGAATCCTTGTCTTAAATGGCTTCAAGAAAGGATCTAGAGATTCCTGCTCTGCCTGCTTCCCAAGCTGTCAGTGCAGCCTGCTCTGGCCCAGAAGCCATGTAGTTTCCTCCTAGCAAAGCGTGAGCCTAAGCAGAGTCCATGAGGTAATGCCTGGGGACTCATCAGTGTCACCAGATTGTTGCTAGAACAAACCTGCCACATCTCAGTCTAGCCCAGACATGAGCAGAGTCACCTATGAGGCAGGAATGCCACAGGAATTGTCCCTGCTCCAAGGAACTGGGCACCTACAGGCAGCCTTCCAAGATTTGAATTTAAGTTGGCAAACAAAAAGGCAGGAAGGGAAAAGACAAATGTTCATCAACCATCACACTGATCTAGAGGTAAAGCTAGAAACAACTTCTTCCAGGTCCCAAACTGGTAAAAGACACCAAGGAAAGGTTCTTGGATAAAGCAGTGCTGAAAAGCCGGGCAGCAGCAACACTGTTTCCAAACTAGTGGCAGCTCATGAACAGCCAGGCTGCAGAAGGCTAAAGCTGGTCTGTATGCAGAGGAACTGCTAAATACCTTAAAATAACCTGCTGCTTCCAATGAGTTTTAATTTGATCCCATTAGCTGTGTAACATATATAAAAATGCACTTTACCACTACATTCATTTGGCCACTTAGCTCCTGCCTAACTGAAGTTATCAACCATTTCAGCAAATCATTTTTCTCTTTTCTTGATTAGAAAATTAATTCAAAGTTAATCAGAAGCATATTGCATGTTAATTAGCTAAAACAGGGAATCACAGCTTAATCAAGCAAAATTGAATTCTCTCCTTTTAGTGCAAGTGAAGAGATTAGAGGTGGTGATGCATTGAGGGAGACAGATATAACCAAATACAAACTGACTTTGTGACAGCTTCTCCAGAAAATCTGTAAATAATCCCACACTATAGATTCCAGGGGGGAAAATATTCTTCCCATTTTTCACGTTGCTGTAAAAACATTTCCATACATCCCAAACTACTTCAGAATCAGGAAAGCTGCAAATGGACCCAACAGTGCAACTTAAGAGATAAATAAAGGCCTGAAATTCACTACTCATGTTAAACTGTAAGAGAAAGTAAAAATCCATCCCGCCCAAAACATTAAGTATTCAATTGAGATGAGCAATCCTTTAAAAGTAACTACTGTCACATCTTTAATTTCTTTCTGGAATTCTGATTGATTCACTACATCTCAGCTATATAATGAACAATAGATTGTCTTGCCTGTAGTGCTGCCAGAGTCATAGTTTTCTTTGTAGCTTTGGCATTTTTTCCTCCAGCTGAGCCACTTGATCCCGATAAGGTATCAAACACTCCATCAATGTCAGTCTGCTCCTCAGGAAGAAATCTGGAAAGGTGATTGTGATAGGCATTGCTTTCTGCATTTCCCATCTTTTCAACCTGAAGCAAAGGAAAAAGAATTAAAAAAAAAAAAAATTAAACACAGAAAGGTATCACAAGGGCCATGGAAGACATATCAAACTGACTAACATACCAGTGCAAGTTTAACAAGAAAAGCAAATTACTACCCTTCCAGGAAATTACTAAAACTAGTGTTTAGTCTCTGCATTCACTGAGACTTAATGAATTTGGAGAACATCTGTAACTGTGCTTTAAAAATTGACAATCTGACAGCTCTTTGCTAAAACCCCCCGTCCACCAATGCAAACATCATTCAAGTCTCTATCAAATGGAAAAACCAATATGATCTAATGGTTAAATTAGCTTATACAAAGTGACCATGAGTCTAACAGCTGCAATACAGCCCTAACATGAAGGAAAAAGCCTGATTATGGATTATTTATGACAGATTATGCTACATCATTCTGATGCATTAATGGACTGAAGCTATGCCTGCCAATATGATGTGGCACTAAAACACCGTCAGGGAAAAGCCTCTGAAAATGACGAGAATGTTTTTTCCTAAGGACACAATACAAAAATATTTTGAAACAAAGTAACAAAAACATTTAGGAACAACGCAAGACCCATTAAAAACACACAGGTTTATGTGAAGTCAATAAATCATTGAGAGTTGGTACCCACAGAATTAAGGTTGGCCGGGCGGGGGGGGGGTTGGTTTGGGGTTTCCTCGTTTGCTTGTTTTACACGTTTAATGGTACAACTACGATTTCTCTCGCTGTCCCAGGATTCACCTGCACTGGGGTAGATACATGTCTGGGGTAGACATGTCTGGGGTAGACGCATGTCTGGGCTGACATTAAAAAGAAGGTAAGACGTGGAATAAAACATCCTTTTGTAGTTTTCTTTCTGTAATTTCCATGTCCTTCCTGACACCTCTTTTTCGGTTTGTGATTCCCAGTTCCACGGGAATCTCTTTTTGCAGACAAGGCCATCACACAGCCCTTCAGCCTCCCCAGAAGGACACAGTGTTGAGCCTAATGCAGTATTTTTATTGCTAACTGCTGAGTTGTTTACCGCACACAAGAGGCGGGGTCGGGCAGCCTCACCTTCAGGCCTAAAGCCCTGTTTGCCTGCGAGGAAAATTTCGATCGTGGGGTAAACCCCGAAGAGTGAATGGAAACCACCGTGACTGTGGCGACACGATTAATTTAAAGCAGCGAACCGCTGGAGAACGAGGGTACTCGAAAGGTTCATTTCCCGCTGTGCTCAGCCCGTCCCTCCCCGCCCGGCGGGGCAGCCCTGGTATGTGCGTGTGTGTATGTGTGTGTGTGTGTGTATGTCTGTATGTGTGCGTCCGACCCCCTCCCGGTGACAAGGCAGCCCTGAGGCGAGCCCCCCACCCTGACAGACCTCCCCGCTTACCGGCAGGGCTCCCCCGGCCCCTCTCCGCCCCCGGGACCGTCACACAGAGCCCGGCGCCATCCGGCGCCTCAGCCCGCCCGGCCGGGGCGGAGCGCGGCCGATGGAGCCGCCCCTGAGGCGGCGGGGAGGGAGGGACGGACGGGAAGGATGGAGGAAGGCAGGGAAGGGAGGGACCGGGACAGCGGGGATTTCGGCACCCCGAGCCCCAGGGGAGAGGCGGGCGGTGCCGCAGCCCGCTGTGCAGGGCGGTGAGGAGGCGGCCTGAGAGCTCCGGAGACCGGCGAGACCGCGGCGGCCCCTTCTCCCTGAGGACATGCTTCGCCTTCAGGGGATCCTCCTCCCTGAGGGGACTCCCTCCCTTCTTCGAGGGAAATCTCCCTGACCCTCTTTCCTGAGACAGCCTTTCTCCCCGGGGAGACCCTTCTCCCTGAGGGGACCAATCCTCTCTGAGGAGACCCTTCTCCCTGAAGGAACCCTTCTTCCTGAGGTGTTTCTTCTTGTCCCTGGGGGGACCCTTTCTCCAAAAGAGACCCTTTTCTCTGAGAGGACCCTTCTCCTCGAGAGGACTCTCCTTTTTGAGGGAACCCTCCTCCCTGAAAGACCCTTCTCCCTGAGGGAATCATCCTCCTGAGGGGACCCTTTGCCCTGAGGGGACCCTCCTTTTTGAAGTGACCCTTCTCTCTGAGGGGAACCCTCCTCCCTGAGGCGTTTCTTGTCCCTGAGGGGACCTTTTACCCTACAGAGACCCTCCTTTTTGAGGGAACTCTGCTCCCTTAGGAGACCCTTTTCCCTGAGGAGACCCTTCTCCCTGAGCCACCCTGCCCCTAAAACGTTTTTCAAAAATAAAAGTAAAAATTCAGAGCTGTAGCCGAGGCAGAGCGACCACCCCCAGCAGCCTCTATCAGAGCTGAGGTGCCGGGATGGCCTGTGCTGAGGCATTTTAAAAATCATCCCAAAAATTATGCCCGGAAGATCTGTGGCAGAAGGTGCTGCCAGCCCTGATCTGTGCTGGAAACAGCTCTTGGCTTTTGGGAAGGAAAAGGCTGTGTAATGTACACATACACACACACACACAAACAAACACACACAAACAAACAAACACACACACACAAACAAACACACACACAAACAAACACACACACAAACAAACACACACAAACAAACACACACACACACAAACAAACACACACACAAACACACACACACACTTTCATTTTCAGGGTAAACAGTCAGGGGCCGGTGAATTTCAATGTCAATGGGGAGCTGAGGGAAAACACAACAATTTCTCAATTAATAGGTTAAACTTCTATCTCCTGACTGGTAAAATCAGCCTTGATTACCTTGAGACTGAGGGGTAAAAAGGCTGTACAAGGGCTGAGGGACCAGTGCAAGGTCACAGGGATTGTGCTTAGAAATCAGCCCTGCACTTCAGTCAGATGCGAATACCTGTGAGAAAAATTAAAACTTCAGTGGTCGAAAACTGGTCCCAGAATTCACTTTTTTTTCAGGTTAACTATTTTCTATCTCAGCAGCCTTCTCCTTGTACTTTCAACCACAGGGTTTGGCTCCTGTAACACACCAAGGCCTTTGCCTTCATAGCAGTGACACCTCAATCAACTGTGCTTTGTCTGACTCCAAGCTCAGCGTGAAGACTCCTTCTCCTTCCAGCCAGGGGGAAGATGTGCAGATTCCCACAAAGCTGGTGCTGTGTGAGTTCCTGTAACCAAATTGAACAGGTTTGGAATTTAACTTTTAATTATAGTCTGATCAGTGTGCTTTCAATAGAAATCTTCTATGTTCCTTTATATGGAAGGAAAATAAATAAAAAAAAAATGTTGTCCATAGAAGTTATTAATGCCCCATCCCTGGAAGTTTTCAAGGCCAGGTTGGACAGGGCTTGGAGCAACCTGGTCTAGTGGAGGATGGCCCTGCCCATGGCAGGGGGTTTGAACAAGATGAGCTTTAAGGTCCCTCCCAACCAAAACCATTCTGTAATTCTATCTGTACTAGCCATGGAAGAGCTCCCCCTGTTTTATTCTTTTGTAAGAATGAGTAAAAATATTGATAAAGATAAGTTCTAAACATACCCGTTTTATTTGGGTTTGTTTTTTTTTTATCTTCATGGATGCAAAACTTCATAAAAACATGTAGAATATTCTTCTTGCTGCCAGATGAGAGTTAGAAACGCATTGACCAGAATTCCAAGGAGGCCACGTTTGAACCAGTGGATACAGATTTCGACTTGTTACAGTCACCACTAGAGGCACAGGAGTTACCCGGCTTGTATCAGCAGGGTGAGGACATGGCAAGTAAAAGTGAGGGAATTAATGGGATGTTCATGTAATGTGAGCACAGTTTGGGCTAGTGGAAGGTGTCCCTGCCCATGGCAGGGACGAAATGATGATTTTTAAGATCCCTTCCTACCCAAACCATTCTAGGATTCTATGAAATTCGGCGAAGTTCATCTGGAAACTGCTGGAGGCTTAATTGCCCACACGATGGCATCGCATGTTTAGAAAGTTCTCTGTGGAGCCTGCGCTGAGGGCTTCGACACTGCTGAAAGTGTGTTTAGATTCCCACGTTTATAGACAGCATTCGTATAGAACTAAAAGCTTAAATAACATATTTGTTTCATCCCTTTCCCGTTAACTCTGCAAACATAATACATGACCATGAGGACAAAACTCGTTTCTCGGTGAAAGTCCCTCCCTGGGCTGCAAAAGCAGGTCCTGGGAAAAGTCTGTTGAATGATTTCTATCAGTTTTAATGAACTTCCACTTGATGCCAAAGGAAAAAAAAATGAAACATACAATACAAGAAAAACAAAGTTTTCCCATTCAGGTTAACCTTTTTTTTTCTTTAATTTATTTTTAAAGGATAGTATTTCTGTGGACATAGTGTTTCACATAGAATTGTATGCTTTTAAATTTATAAGGGTTGTGTTTCATGCTGTAGCTGTGTCTGGAGGATCTCTTTCAGCCCAGAAATACAAGATTAGAGATTCTGGTCTAACCTACCTTGCCCCAAGACTGACTGACCAGTATCACCTTCACAAACATATGATGACTTCATGACCTTTTTCTCCAACTACTGAGCACAGAACCAGCCAAAGAGTACCTGGCCTGCCTTAGCTCCAAGCAGCCAGTTTTGCAAAGATAAGTTCTGCTTTAGCCTCTTTTGTTCAAGTCCCTGTGAACTGTGGGTTTATTTGCCTTGTCTGTCAATCTAAACGGAGCTTCCTGCTGCTACTGGATGGTGTTTTGTCACTGCCTGTGACAGTAGGCTGTAAACTGCAGGCTAGCTAACTCTTAAGGCCACAAGATACTCACACTAAATCAGCCAGATTATGCTCCTGCTGCGGGGGAATTTCCAGGTCACAAATTGACACCCTCTCATCGCCTTTTTGCACCAAGAGTGTATAAAGTCAAGTTAAAACCTGGTGCATAAGGGCAACAGTTTGCAGCACTCCTGAAATGAGTAGTCACTTCCTCATGTATATTCTCAGATACCCAGCAGAGCTAGTCAAGTGTCCCCAGCTTTGTTTCTGCCAGTAAGAAAGAGAGAATACACTAAGATGCCTTTTAAGGACATTCAGGAATATACTGGTGTATAAAAAAGAGGAAGAAAATGCAAGAGGGTTCTAAAAGCAATTGTGGCTAATTTTGTGAATTGCTGATAGACTTGTGTTTGTTTGCAGAGGGAAAAAAAACAAACCCACAAAACCCCAAACTGTTTTATTTAAAAGACTGTATATCTTTGACTTGCATAAAAGGAAGAAGTTTGGTTTTATTAGTTTGCCAAGACTACAGAAAATCTAAATGGCCTTAGTTCCAAATAATTCTCATATCAGTAAAGTCTCTCATTTCAAGCAAGTCTCCTTCAGTTAAAGGAAATGATTGCAAGGTAACAATGGAATGTAAATTATGAGCTGAGCAGCTGTGTCTTTATATCAAGCACTTCTGTTTTATTCAGATTGTCTTTTATTTCCTTTAAAATTATTTTTTCTCCTATCTTGAGTTAAAAGAGAGAAATTTTGCTGCTCCTCAGTTTTGCAGATGTGTGTTGAGGTTGTTACCCTCTCTGTCAGTGATGCAGAGAATCATTCTGATTCACCTTTGCACTGTGTTCTTATTGAAGGCCTGCTGAGAAAGGGACCCTGCTGTACCAAAGACTGTGCAGACAGAGAGACAGAGGATTCTGTTCCCAAGAGCTTATAATTAGCTACATTCACACTTACATTGAGCAGAACACCAGTCCTCTCAGCCACAGACATCAGAGAACTCCAAAAAATGGTGAGACCACATCAGTGGCATTTTTCAGCAGGGTATTTTGGGAGCATATTCACCTTTTGGAAAGGGGAGGTTGGGACTATACTTCTAAATAAGCCATTAGGTTTCAACACTCTATTGCAGGCTGTAGTCTAGATAAGGACTAGTGTAAATCACATGGAGGAAACACATTTGATACTTTTAACTTCCCAGTTATTACTCAGCATTTCAGTTATATTATATTGCAGAACTCTGGCCCTTGCAAAGAGGTCAAACGACCTCTTGAAAACAGGGGAGTTAAATTATAAAAGACCTTTGTGCATGTTTTAGGGTCCAGTGAACACAAAAGTCATTGCACCTCTTCCTAAGGCCATTTAGGCTCCGTGTTTCCTGTTTTGATGTAGATGATGTATTTTTACAAGCCATCTGCAGTCACAGTATGTGGAATCCTGCAAAAATATTGATATTTGATGAAACTAGTTGCAGGCCCAGCCCACTGATCATCTTCTAGTGTGGCCTCAGCATAGAATTCTTTTGACTTTAAAAGGTATAGTCCAAACCTTCCCCCTCATGTCCTTTTATATCCATGTTGTTCAGCTCTGCCTGTAATTGGCTGCTGGGACAGCTCTACCTTTGCAGCTACTTACCTGATTTGCCTTTGGGGTTCTGTGGCATTGCCATATTTGGGGAAAAGAAATGGTCTGACTCTCATAGAACTGTGTTCTTAGGCAGTCACAAAGGAAGTTCTGGGTTTTGCAAGGCTTTATACTTCCTTTTAGAAAAGCCTCTGCCTGCTAGTAACCAATTCCCATCTATAAAAGGAGAAAGAAACAGTGCAGTGAAGAGATGCATCTGATTATTGGGGGTTGGAATTAAATGACCTTTATGGTCCCCTCCAAACCTTTCCATGAGTCTTTGATTATGGGGAGAGATTATAATATGCAGCATCTTAGAAAATGTAGTTACAGATTGGATAAAAGCCTCCTGTCATAGCCTATTAGCTGAGAGGAAATGTGTTGTTGCCAAGATGCAGCTGCTACATTTACAGCAAAACTGCAATGCCTGACTTTACTAAACTAAATTGTAGCATGTCTTGTGTGCATATAGATCATAAACATTGCTCTGGGCTGTGGACTAGATCCTGGTGACTGGAAGAAGTGCACGACCCACAGTGAGGGGGGAATATGAAAACAAAGCTCTCCTAGACTGCCCTGGCTTTGTCTTCCTTGAAATACTGTGGCATTTTGAGTGGAGGTTGGATCCAGGGATCCTTTCCATCCTCTATGATTCTGTGATTAGAGCTGTTACATGGGAAGACAAGGTGGAATTATTACACAGCTAGATAAAATAGTCAGAAGGTGGGATAATTAATGTGCAAAAGTATTATAGGGCTTAGGCTTGGGGCATTAATGAAGATATGAGATGTTGACCACGCTGACTTCCAGACTCCACAAAACAAGAAATTAAAAACAAGCTGTCTGGAGTGAGGAGAAGAGATACTTTTTTTCTTTGACTTTGGGAGAATTAGGAGGAAGACATTTTTCTTTTCTTATGCAGATTTCCTTCTGCATAAAAAACACTGCAGATTACCAGCTAGCTTAGGTACATATATAGTTTAACAATCAAAAATGAGGAACTGGGACTGACTTTGTTCTTACGTAGAGAAGAAGCTGATTGCAATGTCTTTTCCAAGTCAGCCTTCTTGCAGTTTACTGGATGTAGGAAGTGCTGGGCATCTGAAATATGAAAGGATCTCCTTTGGGTTNATTGCTGCTCCTGCTGTGCACACAATTGTCATTGTTCATGCCACTGAGAAATGTGGTTGTGCATCAAGCTGGAAGAATATCCATCTACTGCTGACTGAAGGGCATTGACTTGGCACAGAGAATTTGGGCTGAAGTCCTCTCCACCCCTGCAGGTTGTATGGGGGCAGCTATAAGGCCTTCATGTGCCCCAGGTTTGTGCTGCTCTGTACCTGTCAAAACAGAGAGAGGGTTCCTGGTGCATCCCATGATAACTGGATGACATTTGGGGATGTTTATGTTGGCCATTTCAACACAATTTTGATATAGTTTGATATACAGTTCTTATAAATCATTTCATAACAACACCTATGGCCCAGGTTGGTGTTAGATCTTTCACTTTAAGGAACCATCTGCTATAATCTTCAAATAAACTAGAACTAATTTAACAAGGTAAATAATCCTTGTCAAGGGAGCCTTCTCCATAAAATATGCAACCTGTGATCCTCAGAAACTCTACACAACCACTTCTGTTTATTTTCTGCTTAGCCCAGGTCTAGTTTGAATTAAACAGACCAGATTACTCACTGCATTACCTAACCCTCTGTATTGTTTGTAAAGGCTTGCAATCTGTGTTTAGTGAAAACTGCAGAGGAGTAGAGCAAGTCTGTAACTGAATAAAGGAGACAAATGATAGAATTCTGTCTCTCGCTGAACATCAACAGTCCTTGGGTTTCTTTCTTTTTTTTTTTTTTGGTTCACTGGTTCAGTTTAATTTTTTTGGGTCAGTTTTTTGTTGGCTTTGGTTTTTTGGTTTCTGGGGTTTTTTTAAAGGCTGCTTTCCATGGAGGAATTTTAGAATTTGCTCAGACTATTTGTTCTAGTAAGGAAGTTTTCCATAGAGTCTGATGATGCATAACTGGAGCTGTTTCTATATATAGTACTGCAGGATGGAAAGCAGAGGATCTTTTTGCTGTGGATGGGAACAGAAGGTCTCATTTCCTCAGAGAACAGCCTGCATTTCAGCTATTTCCATTGTAATGTGGGCAACACTACACACAGTAGCACTGTGGCCCAGTTTTTTTGAGCTGGACATGAACATAGATCACCTCACAGTGTGCTATCACAACTGTGTCCTTGTGCTCAGACTGCTTGGTCTATCAACCCAAAACCCTGGAATTGTTAGCGCCAGCAAAGACAATAGGGTGGAAATAAAGTGCGAAAAATCAAACCATTTTAGAGCACCGTGTCTGGCAAACAAAAACAGGGTTTGAGTGGGAGATGGGAAAATCTTGGTAACATTCCTGAGCTCATTTTCACCCTTGTTCAACTCTTTAACTCATGTAGACTCTTTCTCTTCCTCCAAACAGTGGGAGAGAACTCTTTAGAACATCTTAGATCTGTAGTTACAAGTGAAGGAAGACTTTTTCAGCAGGGCAGCTGTGTTTCTTGGCAGTGTAAAATATTTACACCCGCCATGTAACAAGAAACCAGTGTTTTGTCCTCTGGTGTATGGAAAACTCTTAAGTTTTGAAAATAAGCGATGGAAACATGATCACGGCCAGCATGATTTTAAAAGCCATTAAATAAACTAATAAATTTCTTGCAATTTCGGGTGTTTGTGCAAGTAACATTGCACTGGTTTAATTGTTATGTGCAGGTCCTTTTCCCACCACCTGGGCTGGGTTGTATCTATTCACTCTCTTTTTGTGCTGTTCAGTTTATTTTCCACCATAGCTCGTCTTTTTGACTGCTCCCCATATTCCTGTCCAGGTGTGGAATGTGTCTGTCAGAGTCCAAAGGCTTTGGCTTACCTGGAGTAAACAAGTGCCCACAACAGGGTGGTTATTGCCCAAAGCAATACTTCCCAAACCAGTGCAGATTGTGGGAGCATCCAGTTGTTGCTGCCTGCTCAGTGCTGGGATCTCTGCTCCAGAAATATCTGGGAAAAGGTGAGAAGGTGAGACACCGGATATGTGTGTGAGGAAGCTGTTCCTGCCTCATGCCTTTCCCAGGGGTGTAGATATATGCATATATACCATATATAGTGTGCAGTCATGTCCCTGTACTGCTCAGCATTACCAAATTACTCCAATCAGTTGCAGGGGTTTTTTAATCAAAACTTCAGGCTATAAAAGCCAGGTTCTGGAGCAGCTTCCTATGTGATCCAGCAGCTTTCTGTGTGATCCAGCAGCTTTCTGTGTGATCCAACAGCTTCCTGTGTGATCCAGGTGTGCTGCCTACTAGAGCCATAAGCTGTGGAAGGAAGTTAGGGCAGTAAATTGCTTCCATCTCAGTGTTTATCCCATGTGTAGGATAAGTCCAGTGCCTTCACAAAACAAGTGTGGCAGATGTGTCTCCCACAGCTGCTCTCCAGAACGAAACACAGCAGCTTTCTCTTTATTTTCTGTTTTCAGGTTGTACTTTATCTCATAAGAGTGAAACCATCCTTAAGAACAAATAGTCTTAAACTGCAAATCCAACTATTCTCCACAGCACAATGAGCTGTTAAAGGTCAGACTGGCTCTTTACAGCTTGGGCCCAATTATGCATTACAAACAAGCAAGAGGATAACGTGCTTTTATCCTGAGTAAGGTACTGGTTAGATCAAGATCATAGCAGAGAGCTGTGACAGCTTTGAAGGGCTGCCTGTAAGTCATCTGCTGCTGGAGGTGACTCAGAGAGTGTGTCCCCAGAGAAGGCTCAAGTTGCAGTTTAAAGCAGTGATTTCCAACACCAAACAGGAGATACGTGACAGATCAGAGTCCAAACCAAGCTCTGCCTTTATATTGGGCTCTGCTGGCAGCTGATGTGGGGAAGGGGAGATTCAGGGTGGTGGGGAGGAGAAGGTGAAGTGATGAAATGCTCTGTGTGATCAGTTGGGAGTGAAAAATGATAAAAAACTCTTTTTTTGTTTTTTTCCCAAGGTCTGTTCTTGTCTTGCTCTGTGGCCTCAGGCAGGTTAGTTGTACACCCCTCTATACAAATCCTGCAAGACTGCAGGGTGTAATGCCCCTGATTGTTCTCAACTACTGTAGCAACATGCTTTCTAACAACACAGGGAGGAAAAGTAACAGCACTGTTGTTACAGGTTCCCCTGAAACCACCTTTTTATTCCCATCCTGCAGAAGGACCCCCCTTGCCTTAGGCACCTCCTTTCAGAGCTGGTGTACCTGCCAAGCAGGAGTTGCATGGAATAAAACTGATTCCTGTGGCTTGAGGTGCATCAAAAAACCACTTTGCACTCAAAAGCAGCCACAAATCTGGCAGGAGCATGAGGCCACCACCAAAACTGGGTGTTACACGATACCTTATTCCACTTGGGAAGAGCTGGCTGTTTCTATGGCTACTGCTGCCTTTCTCTCCAACACACCAACCATTGGTTCTGATGAGATCATATTGTATTACAGAAAAAAAAATCACTCACATACTGCTTTACACTGCAGCATTTGTTGAGCTACTATGTATCTGACTTCCTATAATAAAGACATTTTCCATTTAATGTATTCTTATAAACGGGTAGGATTTCCCTCATCTCTGATTTATAAATGCATCCATTTTGGCCTCGAAAATCCTGGTTCTGGTTTCCATGACAACAGGCTTGATTTTTGAGGCTATTTCTTCCCCTTACTTCATCTTGGGTGGGAAGAGTTTCTGTCCCCTTCCAGTAGCAGTGCAATGGGCAAGCAAAATGGTTGCCTTGAAGGAGAATGAGCAGACCTGAAACCAGAAACTTCAGCCAGCTTTTTTAAACACAGGTGAGAAATGCATGAGAAGAATGGCACCACAAACCTAGCACAGGCTGGAGTCAGATTTTTTGTACACAGAAAGTCAAATGCACATATAATCCCAGGAAATTTTAGTCATGTACCCCCCTGTCAGGTATTTAACAAACTGATCTGGTAGCCCTGAATAGCACTGTGTTGGCACATGACAAAATAATCAGAGGATCTCGCCAGTCTGTTCATATTGTAACCCTGTAGATTAATTAGTACTGAATGCACTTTATTATTTGAAATACACTCTCACTGTCTCTATTTTTTCCCTCAGTACATCCCATCTACAGTACTGGACTGCCAGGACTGTTTCTTTCATAGATCATTCACAGCTAAACCATATTCTTTCAATGTGGAACAGTGCATTTGAGACTCTGGGAACTAAAGGCACCATAAATAATCCATAACTGCTTTGCAAGGATCTTTCTAGTGGGTTTTTTCACTTTTAACATTTCCAGGAAAAATGAAGAGAGATAGCTGCTGGTACTCCATGGCTGAAGTGGTTTAGCAATTGCTGTTCTAAAATGATAAAAAGGTGGTTTGTGCAAACTCCTCAGAAAATCCCTGGAGAGGGCCTTTGTTCCTTTTTCCTGCAGAGAAGAAACACAACTTACCTACACCCTTCTGGGTAATAAGTACCTTCAAATGTGCCATCCACTGAGGTTGCAGACGAAATGTCTCTCTTTGGCTTGTCATAGAGTTTTCTTACTTTCTGTGAGTGAAAGATATCATGGAACCACAGTGTCTAAGGTATCATTGCATTATGGCATTATAATCTCATTTGCATTTGAGCTGGGAGCAGCCTGATAAAGCTGTTCCTTAAACTAGTACAGGATTGCTCCCAGTGTTTAATCCGAATGCTGGAGCTGCCAGCCCATCTTTTGGAGCAGAAGATTCAGGTGTAGGTCAGGTATTCTGCACTAAGACAGAAGGCAGGAGTACCTCATTTAGGCATGTTTTATCCACACTGTTGTAACCTGCCAGTAATTTACGTTAGAGGCTGGCCTGTGACCCCCAAACAAAGCACAGTCCCCACCTGTGCAGCCCCTGACACATCTCAGGGTAGAATGAGATTATCACCGAAAGCCAAGCACAGTTCAGAGTGAATCAATATCAGGCACAACACAAAAGTGATTCAGTGATTGCCTTAAATAACCACAGGTTTTCCCTTCTGTCATGACTAAACCATCCTGCCCTAACAGCCAGTCCCTTGGGGACAATGAAGTCACAGCAGCACAATTTCAGCTGTGCAGCCAACTAGAGACAATATGAGCACCCTTGTCTTCTCTGCCCTACCATGGCATGGAGGGGATTAAAAAGTGAGTCACTGGCTGGAAAAAGTACTGATCCTGTGGCAGTAGGATGAGTCTTAAAAAAGCTCTTGCATTCTGTAAAGGTTAATTATAAGAGTGGTGAAGCAGGAAAACACATCTGAAAACAGTGAAACCTGTGCATTGTGTACTGTTAACTTCTCAGATATCAACGTTTCCTTCTCTAAAATGCTCTCACACTTAAAACACTTCAGTGGATTTATAACCCAGGACAATGAAAAAAAATACAATTTTTACTTGTTTGGGTTTGTCCTCATTTCATGTGATATTGTACCACACAAGAGTATTGTGTTGAAATCCTAAATGTTGTTTGTAGTACTGCCTGAAAGTTCCTCCAAATAGTTAATTGATTCCTGCTTTTCATGTAGCCCAGAGCAAGTTTAGAGGAAATAAATGTAACATGAGTTAGTCATCCTTAAATAATCTCAAAGCAGGGAGCCCTACATTAACAGCAGGCTGGTAATAAGCTGTGTAGTGCTATCTCCAGTGAAGCTTTGCCCATGACTTCGAATAAATTTACGAGCTGTCATTTATTTGTTTGTTTGCTTTTTCTCAGCAGGAGAATTTACTGTCTGCTTGCTGAAGTATCAATTATTCTTGTAAAATTGAATAGTACTGTCTTAGGATTATGCACATCGAGGCTAACGTAATGTGAGACATGATGAAAATTAATAAGACACCAACTCTGTTAAGACACCTGTGCTAGGTACTTTTTTCGTGCTAGAGATAAATCTTATGTTAGAGGAACAGCAAAGAGAGGGGTTACAAAGAGCCAGCAGACTTGATCTAGCCCTGTAAGTTTTTGTTTTTGCAGGCTTCTGCTGTCAGACCATCTGCAGCTGCTGCTGGCCAGGCATTGATCTGACCTCTGAGGGACAGAAATCCATTCTGTTCCAGGGCTGATCATTCAAGTCTTTTTACTCTAGTGTTTAAATTGGATTTTACTCAATTTTATTTAAATCCACTATATCAACACTTAATGAACAGAAGTCCTCCCATTCTGCTCTGTGGCATCCCATTGTATACCACCACTTTAGTCTTTTTTTGTGTCTTATACATATTCATTTCCCTTAATCTTTCATGCTAATGTGTGTTTCCCTTTCCCATTCTTTTTCTCTGCTCGATTATCATTAAATGCCCGGATGAGACTTAAATGTCAGAAAAGCCCTGAGAAATGCCACAGAAATGCCACATACCGGAGGAGAACACAATAGTTTATGTTTCAAAACCCCTGAGCATGGTAATATCTGCTTTCCAGGCTGGGGGGCTGTTCTGGCCACTCCTCAGAAAAAACCAGATCCCTTGAGAGAAATAGATTTCTGTTGCTGATGGTGTTTTGATTTTGAGCTTTGATACTGAAATTGGAGTTTCAGAAATGAATCCTGTCTTCTCTCTAGTTCATCTCTGCCCTGACATGATAATGGGTCATTGGAACAATCAGCTGGCTTCATTAATTATTAATCCTAACACATGGCAAAAGCAATCTGGAGATTCACTGGATGTGTGGGGGTCTGTTGATGGAAATGTAAAGGGGGCAATTAACAGTCTGAAAAAGCCAAAGAGGAGGGGGAATCAGAAGGCTTAGGTATAGCTGGAAGAATAAAAAAATACTTTATTTTGCAGTCAGATGCATATCTTAAGTTACATTAAAGTGAAAATTCCTACAGCAGGGCATGAAGTTCACATGAGGATTGGGTTACTTGGCTGAACTGTGGTCTATTAAAATATGCATTTAGAGACCTTTACAAGAATTCTGATACTTGCTGAATGCATAGAAAAAGCTGTGAGCTGTTCACTCTTAGGGAACTGGATACCCAGACAAACAAGAATATAACTCTCATCCATGTATTTTAGTAACTTTATTGTGTATTCACACTGAGGGAAGAAAACAGAAATCTTGAGACCATGGAATAAGAGCATAACATGACTGCTGTGTGAAGGGGACTTTTTATCTACACAACCTGGGCAGAATAATGGACATTGAGACTTATTGCCACTGTAGAAAGGGAACTGTATGGATTTGCCCCAAAGGGTCACACAACAGGAGGGTTATTCCTGTGGTCTCTCTCTCTGTTTGCTGCACAGACACTGTACCACAACAGGAGCTCATGCTCTGGGGTTTCAAAATGGCTGTAAAAATCAAGGGCAGAAGGAGCTCTCCATACATTTTCTGCCTCCCTAAAGCAAAAGACTGCACAGATGAGGTTTGTGCACAATAGCATCTTATTTGAATATCTTAAAGAACAGAGAGTGGTGTGTTCCAAACCCCCACCCTGGTCTGTGATGCATTGCCAAGGTCTGCTGGTCTCCTGGATGTTGTCTGGATTCAGCTTCCAGGTGAGCTTTCCCTCCCCATGGCCCCAGTGACATCAGAGCCACCTGTGACAGCTCCAGATAGGCCATCCCAGGTTTTTCAGCACTAGCCAACCCCAGTGGCAGTGGAAGGCAAGCCTGGAAAGGTGAACAACCACCCCTCAGCCCAAACTGCTGAGGAAGGTTGGCAAACCACGAAGGGCTTTCTCTTGCTTAGTCTGCCACAGCTCACACAATGCCACAGATTAATGGAGCTCCAGACTGTCTAATGGAGTTTTTCCCACAGAGCAAAATATTAACCAAGTCAATTGATTGCATTTTCATTTCTTAAGGGAGGTGCAGCCCACACATCCCATTGTGTCTGAGCACAAAGACAGTCTGCTGAAGCAACCCTGTGTTATCTCACGGGTGCTTTGTGCTGCATCTTGCTTCTGATGTAAAAGGAAATGGAAATTCTTGCTCAGAAGACCTACCTGACAAAGAAATAAATTCTTGTAAATTCGGTGTCCCAAACTGAGGAAATTACAGTAGCTGCTGCTGCAAAACACTGTGATAAACCCCCATCCATCTGGAATGTTTCCATAATCCACTACAGATTGCCAATTAATTGCATACTTACTTCTATGTAATAAGGGCACATAATAGGCTGTATCAGGATAAGTCCCCCAGAGGCAGTGGAAATACATCACAATATTCCTAAATAGCATATTTTTATTAAAGCAATGCCTGCAAGCTTCTGTCTGGTACTAGAAACCTATTGTGTGAGGGACTGTACATGTAATGAAAGGCCAGATTTACAGCACACACTCCTATTAAGTGAAGCACTTAATTGCTTACTTCAAGTACCAGTTTAAATAAAGTGATCTCATCTATTTTCTAATTAAATGTTGGAAATTACAGTGTGGCTGGTTGGAACACAAGGTTTTTAAATCCTCTTCTAGAGCAGGAAGAACTGCAAATAGTTTCTTATGCTGTTAAGATTAAAATGAGACTGGTCTCACAGAAAGATCCTTTGAACAATGCCGTGTGAAATAATTAGGATTTTGCACATATAAATAAACCACAGATTTTTTGCTAGCTTATGGACAAGCTTTCATTGACAGTTTGGATTTAAAGGAATTAAAATTCTCTTTAATTAAACCAAATAATGGGAAGACATAGTTTTTAGAAACACACATATTTCATTTTATTCAGACTAATCAAGTTTTTCCATGCTCTACTGAACATAATGCTCATGATGACCTTTCTCTGCTTACAGTAGTTTTAATATTTGACTGCAGTGTTTCTGGGAAGCAACTCAGTAAACAGTACTAGTTGTCCAGAGGATAAAAAGGGGGGAAATCTGTACGTTTTGAAATCAAGTCAGATTGTCACAGAATTGTTAGATCTAAGGAAGTGATGAATCTTTATTTTTTTGCGTTTACTGCTACAATCAGTTGTCCCTGCATATCTGTGACAGGTACAAGAGAGTTGTGCACTTCTTCAGTTTAAAATTTTCCTGAACATTTTGTGTTTGTCCTGTATAAGTGGAACATTTCAGTACCCAAAGCCACACTGCTGGGTGTAACTCTGTACCTCCATGTGAAAGTCTCTCCTGGAGTACCAGAGGCAACAGAGTCTTCATTTTAGCTTGGATGTCTCTGAGAACAGTTTGGGATTGCTCTAGGATGCCTGGAAGGGCTCCCACTGGATGCCTCAGCCTGTAACTATAACCTGTCTCGAAAACAACTGATTGTTTTCATGTTGTTGGTTTTTAGGATGTTGCTCCTGTGTGTGTTTTTCAGACAGCAGAAAGCTGAGCACTTAGAGCAGCTTGCTGCTATCAAGAAGAACCATTTTTCTTTGCCATTTCCTTCTCCTGAGGTTGCCACAGGACTGATGAAGCAAAAATTCTGCCACGAACCACCACGTGTAAGACAAGGCACAGTGAGGCTGGACCCCCCTACTCCTCCTTTATTATACATCCCAAACTCAGGGTAATTTCAGAGGATTTCACACTCTTAAAATAGTGTCCCCATGACCTAGGACCTCTGGGTCTTCCTAGGTACAGGCACCACATAAATTAATCATTCAGCTCCACCTTCACTTTTGTGCTATAGACTAAGCTGAGCTTAATTCCCAGGAGTGCCAAGCATCCATTTGACAGTAACAACAAGGGAAATGTTATTTATTACCCCTGGAAGCACTTGTGTCCATGGGAGACTCAGCTTCCATTTAGCCTCTAACAAGCCCATGTGCAATTTAGAACAATTTAGCTTTTTTTATGCTTAAAGGGAGAAGTCACTTCAATAGAATATAAATAGATGGGTGGGTTTTCTTCTCTCTTAAATGCAAAGTTTGAGGTTTTTTATTTTGCTGTTCTCAGATGGTTTTTATGCTATCAAACTAGAGAATCTGATTTCTGTAATCCAATCAAAGATTTTAATAATGAGAGCAGTAGTTATGAAGCAAATAGAAAACTTCCACTGTCTCTGTTCAGTCCTGATGAGACTCTTCCCTTTTAAGTGTCTCTCAAATCCATCTGGGAAGCCTCTGCATCACTTGCAGACACTTGTCTGCTTTGATAGTAGGTTGTGGAAATGCTGATTAGAACCATTTGATCTGGATTGGTATTAAAGTGTCTATAAGAACTCACTCCCACAGTGCCAGATAAAACTATTGGTTCCTCCCACGTAACAGATCTCAGGAAGTTCCTTATACCTTCAAATACAAGGGGAAAGCTTCAGGAATCTAAAATCTTCTGAATTTGACGACAGAATTCCATCACAATTTCTCTTCTATAGAGACAACTTATTCCTCATTAGTTTCCTTTTTTTTTAATTAACAAAAAAGCCACTTCTGAATATAAGACCGAATTATCCTCCAGCTTTAAGACATCTTTTCACTACAAATGACAAACTACCAACACCTTTCTCATGTCCAGCTGCAAAGTATTTTAACACCTGATTATCTTAAGAACACTTAAAATAACAAATTAACTCCTACTGGCAGATAAGAAATAAAAAAGCATGCTGCCCAGTTGGCATGGGTCTGTAAAATAAATATACACCTTTAAAGTGCATATCTACACCCTCCTGCAGGCCATTATAGCTGGGTATGTTTATGCATCGGACAGATATAACCTTCTTTTTAATTTGTTGTGTTCGTGGATTAATTTCAGATACACCAAATCCTCAGCCATGTGAATTCTTTGAGTTGCATTGAAGTCCTGAACATTTGTACCACCCAAATAGTTATGGGCCTGTGTTCTGCCAGCTATGTTTGGTTTTCTCATGTACATTTGCTGAAATAGGTTGTTCTGAAGGAACTGTTCTGTTTTGATGCCCCAACTGAGCAATAACAAGAGCTGACAAACCTTTTTGTGTGTNTAACAAACAGCATTCTTCTCCCCCCACCTCCACAAACACACTCTTGTAAATCTGAATCAAAGCCCATTCGGGACATTTGATTTTAAGTGGTTTCATCTTACTGTAATTACCAAATCATGTGAGGAGTAGTGAAACAATTGTGTGCACAACAATGGAGATGAAATAAAGATAGCCTCTAATTAATTCCAGCTAGGTTATAATTAATTTTCACTGAGTTGCTCAGGACAATATACTTAGGTCTCACAGGCTTCTCTAAAGAGGGCTGATCACCAGCTGCTGCTCTTTGATTTTCAAAGCAGATGGGGCTATTTCCAGCTATTGCTTAAAAGGAAATGATGATGAGGAGGATGGGGAGTGACTGATTGGCTCTGGGTGGGCTCTGGGGTAAGACTGCTGGAGGGAAATGCTCTGTCAGAAAACTCATCTCTCATAATGGCTTTTAAGGATTTTAGAGATGTTTTGTTATAATTTATCTTTATAGTTGTAAGAGCCTCTTTTTGCTTTGTTAGAAAAAAAGTGATGCCATGTCAGTAAATATTTCATCATGTGCTGTATATGAAGTCTGCTTTGGGTCACAGTGGTGTTAAAGCTGATGGAGGACACAAACACAAATGTTTCTAGTCTTTGACATTTCATAGAAACAAAAGATGAAAATTATCTGTTTGGATTATTATCCCAGTTCTGTCTGTCAATGTAGAATTGTTCCCTACTTCATTATATAAGCAGTTTTGGTGAATAACATTAAATTTAATTAATCTGAGAAATTCTGCCGCTTCCTTTGTTTGCTGACAAACTACAAAATTCTCAGATGGATTTGTTGTCAGAAATTACTCATAAATTTCTGGAATGAATAAATCCCAGTTTGCTGGTAGACTGTGCTCATTAGGAGACATGGATGTATTAACTACCAGTGTGGCAGTTCCTCAAACACCACAGTATTTAGGGTTCTTGACTGGGTAACTTGTAGAGCTGCCTAATGCCTGGCATGTGCTTAGTTCTGCATTTATAGGTGAAAATCCAGGTTGGAAATTAACTTTGATGATCTCTGGTAGAACACTTGAGTAAACAGAGAGCAGATAAGTTCAGAGATAAAATTTTCCAAGCTAAGAATCACTACCTGCATTGTTAGTGGGGAGAGAAAAGTCAAGGTGTTTTCCTCATTATGTGATTCACTAGAAATAAATAAGAAGGTTGGTGATTTAAATGTTAAATGCTTTTAACAGTTAAATACTTTTTCCAGGAATTTCATGTTCAGTCTACATTTTTCCCATGTTAAATTTTCTGCATCCTATCATTTTGTTCTGCTGCCTTTTCATTGCTGTAGCATACACACCACCTACTAAAACTATGTGCTTTAGAAGGTGGAATTCCCACTGAAAACAATGTTTAAAAGCTTATATGAAAGACCTGCTAACATGTGAGAAGTTGCCAAAGAAGTTGAGCAATTGTCTCATACTGGGGTTTTGAAACTGGCACTCACCAGTATAATCTTTGTGCTGTGCATGGCTCCAGTCCAACTCAGTTCCTGTGTCTTGTTTAGTCTGAGGGAGACAATCTACTGTTCTATTTTTGGGAAAGCATCAGTGTAGTGTGTGGAAACACAGCCTCCATTATCTCTGTGTTACCTTGAACGTGGCCAGTTGAATTTTAGTGCTCTTTTTTTGTCTCCTCATTCAGATGTCCGTTTCCTTGTTTACAGCTAATTTTCTGAAGCCAGTAAGATCATTACAATACTTTAACCTGCCTTTTCCATAACAGAGCCCACAAAGTTTCACCCAGTAACTCTTTCAGTGAGCCCAAAAATCATGCTCCAATTGTAAATTCCCTCTTCCCCTCCCCACCCTTAACACAGGTGTCTTCAAACTCTTTGGTTTTCCCAAGTAGACAATGTATTTTAATGTTTGTGGGCATGTAAAGGTGGAGCTTGTCACTGCCTGTGTGGCTTCACTTGCTCATATCATTTTATAGGGCAGAGTCCTACCTAAGAGACATGTCCCACCTATTTTATAAAGCTGTTATAATCTGGATGAACATATGTCTGTTTTGAAATAAATTAAAACTGTAATTAGGGCTTTTCCCCCTTCAGTTTTCTCTCTTGAGCAAGTTGTGCTTCCCATGCTTCCAGTTTTAGGCCCTGTAAAGCCCTGCCCAGGCAGCTTCCCTGCTCTCTACCAATTTCCAGCCTGCCTGGACAACAGGAACACATTGTCTTAGGAGACACCAACTCAACGAAACACTGGAGTCATGGTTTTCACCCTAACACCTGTTCCATCTAGAATGAGTGAGGAATTCAGGTTTTTATTTCAAAAGGGGAGCTTTTAAAGCGACTCACACATTTGTTCCGTTTCTTCAAAGGATTCTTCCATGCTGGAAAAATCTCCTGTGGAAAATCCAAGAGACAATTCAAGAAAGATCTACAGTTTCGAGAGCGTTGCATTGCTTTCTTCTGGCTTATTCAGGTATGTGGTTCAATTAGCCCTAATTCCTTACCATCTACTCTTGGACTGCATGACAGGAGCAGAAATCCCTCTCCATCTACTAACAAATGGGCAGACATTGCCCATGACTCATTACTGCACAGGCATAGGAGGTCTGTCCTTTTCCAAGGTTTCTAAGATATTTCCTCATTAAACTCTCTAGGGGAAAAAAGAGGAAATTAAAAAAAAAAAAAAATCAAAACCACACACGGAACTCTCTGAAATGCTTACCTGGCAGTTTTCAGGACTGACACACAGCTTGAACGTGAGGCTGGGATATAAAAATATTCTTTAAGGGGCTTTTTATGTATGTATGTTGAGATGTTCTCAATGTTGTTATGTGGAGAAAGAATAGCTGCATGTGCTTGTTCTGATTCAAGATATTCTGTAACTCTGAAATGTGGGTTCTCAAGCTGAATCCTTCTGAGGGCACAACTGCTTTCCAGAACTGCCCATCATCACTACTAGTGCCTAATTCTGCCTAAGGCACAGTGATGTGATTTTATTACTTGAATTACTTTATTCAGTGGTAATGCTGGGTTACTGCATTCTTCTAGTTTCTCCTTTCAAGTTTTACTTGTTCCTGCTCTTGTCCTGCCCTCAGTTTTATCAAATGAATTTATTATAGAGGAAAGTGATCAGGGAACTGATTCAGCTTAAAAATCATCTGATTTTAAAGCCAGATCAGGCTCCTGACAGGTTCACATTGTGGCCTCCTGAGCACCTATGAGGAAGAAGAGAATTGTCACCATAAGGTGGTGACATGGTGTGAAGTGGTTTAGCCACAGAAATCCAGTCTGTCACAAATAGAATCATGTTTGTGATGTTGGGTCTCTGTTCTGGACAGGGGAAAAAATACTGCAGCTTTTCTGACACTGTTACCCTGTGGCCAAGAGGCCAGTCACTCACAAAAGGGAAGCACAACCCTGAGATCAGCCTAGGAAGGGTTGTTTGGTAGGAAGATGCAGTTCTAAGGAAGCAACCTCTGTGAGGAGAGCACGTGTAAACTCTGTCCACCCAACTTATTTCCCTCTGGCTTCCTGCTCTCTTGGGCTGTGACCTGATTTGTAACAATGCCAGATGCTTGTAGTGCTGGGAGTGGGGACTGGGAGCATCTTTTCTCAGGAATGGATCCTGTGAATTTATTGTGGGATGACTTTTCCTCTACATTTGGTAAGGGACTGTCAGTCTGGACTGTTGTACTGGGATACTCATTGAGTCAGGGGTTGGTGAATTATGGATCCAGCTTGGGATTTCTTTGGTACTGCTCACACAGACTTGGTCCCTCAAAGGAAGTACTGTCTTGAAAGGTCATAAATCCCTGTCTCCTAAACCCTGTGGTGAGGGATCCAACAGATTTCGCTATTAATCTGGTCTCTATCATAAAATGCACAGATTCAAATGTGGGAATGGCTTGTTCTAGGATAGTTATGAGTCCCCTCCATCACCTGACTACCTACCATGCTTCTGCCTCAGGAGTTCCCTCAAACTCTGCCTTTGGTCAAAAGGATTCTTAGGGGAGTAGCAATAATCAGAAATAATAATGCTTTAACTCCTAATCCTGCAAAGATCAATTTTCAGGACTTGGGCCATAATCCTCCAAGGTGATCTTAGTGTGGATAACTGAGAGAAGATGATTAGCCTTCTGATTTCTCCTTTTGGGGGTGTGTGTGGTGTTTAAGGGGAGACTTAAGGCATGCTGAAGGGAACAAGTTTGCTTGAAATGTAGCCAGCTAGGAGCAGAGTAGTGCAACTGGGCAATTGAATCAGGTCTCTAATATTTGCTTAAGTCTTTTTTCCCCACTCTTTTTTTGTTTGTGGACACTTGATTAATAAATTTAGCAAGACAATTTAGCTGCAGAAATGGCCTGAAATTAGATGATTCTTCTATAGTGAAGGTCTTGACCAACTTGCAATTTTACCATGTTTTCCTGGTGTACTGCTGAGATCTGCAGAATGGATTTTTATCTTTTCCCTGTGAGTAATTTTTCACACAGCTTCCAGTTAGCCCTGAAAAGGAACTTATTCTGTTCTTGAGAGAGAAATGCAGAAAGGAGAACTAGACAGCCCACACCCTGTTTCCTCACACCTCCTGTTCGTGCTTACTCTGCTCTTTGCAATCAGTGTCTCAGTGTTGGTTAGTTCCCTCTTGGACACAGAAAATTATATCAGGGTGGTGTTTCAAGTTGCAGACACTGAAACCAAAAACCTTTTTATAGTGTCTCAGTTGTGCCTCCTTTGTCCACTTGAAACAGGTTTTTCAAATATAAGAAGCTTACTTAACCCAGGGTTTAAAGCTATTTTTATCCAACATGAAATGTGCATGGAGAGAAGGCATCTGGAGATAGAGGACAGCACTATTTGTTTTTCCTCAAGGTCTCCTTTATGCTTGGGAAAGATATAACTATTTTCTAGAAAACTTAAATAACATTCAGATATCCTGTATACTCACACTGTTTGGTTCAACACTTTGAGGGCCAAAGCAGCAGATTAATTTGCAAAATCCCACTGCTGCAGTCAATTGAAATCAACTGTAATGTCATTGCTTTGGGTGTTCCTAATTTCTACTGAGGTTCTGCATCCTTGTCTCTGAGATCTTACTGGGTCCTACCAAATACAAGTGGAAATTTCTCCTTCCCAGATCACTGCTCCTGTGCTGTTTGTAATAATCACTAAAGGCCCTTCTGTGTTCACCTCACATCAGCTGCTAAAACTGCCTCTATTGTAACAATATATGGAAGGGTATGATCTCTTTGAAACACAGCTCCATAGTACAGCTTGGGGGGTAGCACATCCCTCTGTGCTGCCATTCCCCAACATTTACTGGAAGTGCTTGTGTAGGTGCCAACTTGAGTCAGGGTGAGATTACAGAATTTAGAATACTGGTGCAAAGATGGCCGATTAATAGAATTTTGCAGCCTTTACAAGAGCAGCCACGTCGCTGTTATCAGACAGTTTCACTCCACCTTAAATGGAGAAGCATCTCTGTTGCCTTTGTGAGCTTTTAATCGCTCCAATTACCCTGCTTTTCCCATCCTGACAGCTGGCAGGCACAGGAGTCCCTCGTTAAGGCTCGAAGGAGAGGTAGATTTTTTTTTTTCCTTCAGTCAATGAATGACCACAGCGCCAAGCACAACCCCAACAGCACCCAGCAAATTGCTCAGCTGGAGTTTGCTGACTTTGGGTTCTACATTAAACATCTGCTGTGCATTCTTATGTGCACAGTAACTCCCCTCCCAGAAGATGCAGCAACACGGAGCAGACTTAATCCAGGGGGTTATTTAAAAAAAAAACCAAACACTATGACCAGAGTTAACTTTAAACAAGAGCTTAGTTAAAAAAGCTGTTCTTGTAGCTGGACTTTTAGTAGCACAGGCTATTGGCTTTTGAATCAGAAGTGGGTAAACTGTGGTACCAGAATAAGAATGAAAGCATACAGAAGAAAAACCTACTCTGCAATCCACATGAAAGATTGACATTGCCTCAAGTGTAAGGAGAAGTCCTGGTACTCAGCTTTGCTCTCTTGCAGCTTCTCCTGAGTGGCCACGCTGTGATGACTTCTCAGGCAAGATTACTGTGGTTTTGGCTCCTGGAGGTGAACTCTTTCCCCTTCCTCACATCAGGAAATGTTCTGTGCTTGATGAACAAAGAGACAAAATCCAGTCCTGGCTGCACGGAGTTTTCACAGCAATCACAGTTTGCCTCTTCAACACTTAAATCCCAACAGTAGGTCCTGTTGCTCTTACCCAAATTAAGCACCAAAGCCTGAAGGGCTGAGAATTTCACCCTCTGTGAGGTCTGTCATGACTTGTGATGGGTCAAAGATTTAGTAACTTGCCAAAGGCCAGAGAGGGAGTTGGGAATGTGTTTTTTTCTTAGCAGCAATGCCAGCTTGTGCATCTCTCTAGTTGTTCATCCAGTGTCCTGAACTCTGGAACTGGTTAGGCTGGAAAATTACATTTTAAAGAAAATTTGTTGAGTTGAATTTTGTCTGGTTGGGTTTTTTTTTCAATAGATCCTGCTCCTTTCCTTCACTTGGCTCCTCCAAAGTCAGATAATTTTGGCACAATGAAAGAGATGGTTCTAGATCATTCTTAGTAGCTGGTTCTTGCAGCTCTGTTACCCAATATCTTACCAATACTGCAATGTCACTAAATTCCCAGGTGTTCTTCAGAAATGTGTTTTCTGGAAAACCTCTCCAAATAGCACTGAGTTGAGAACCCCCGCAGTCTAAAACACAGTCTGAACTGGATACAAAACCCCCTATTTGAGAAGAAACAATTCAATACATTTGCCACTCTGGCCCATTAACAGAAACCATCTTAGGCCCCCAAACCAGCAATATTACAAAGTTTTCCAATGGTTTAATATAGAGCTGCTTCTCTTCTGTGCTGGGCTGGAACTGCAGCTGCTGGTGCCTTCTCTAGTGATCAGAAAGGCTTGTGGAAGTGTTGGCTTCAGCTCCCATACAAATAGCAGTGAAACCAGGAGCCAAGAAATGTGAGCAAAACACAAATAACCTGGAGAGAGGTGTGTCATGGCTGTGGTTTTACACCCTCCTCCTGTGCCCTCCTCCCTGCTGTAAAAGTTTGTTTGAAAGCTGCAGAATAAAAGCTGTTATGGGATCTCTTTTCTTTTATACCAGTGCAGAGCTACAGCTTCCTGGTGTATATCAGTTCAGAGAAACTGCCTGCAGGATTATGTGTCCTGGGAGCTCAAGCTCCCCTTTGGAACTCCAAGTGTGCTTCAGTGAGCAAATGGGTGCAGGTTGTTCTCAGCACCTTGCAGAAATAATTTTGGTGTGTTGTGGGCTAGGAGGGGTCAATTTAGTGTTATTGCCCCTCAATCTAAAATTCAGTCCTGCTGTCCAAAGGTAACTTCAAATTTTCATTGCCTTCACCGTGGGAGGATCTAGATCCAGGTTTGCTGTGCCATCTGACTCCTCAGCCAGACCCTGAACATCTGCTCTAAAGGCCCAGCTTTACTGACTGGCTGTGCCCAGCAACCCCTGTCCCTCTCCAAAGTCAGAAGGTGGCTTTGAAATGAGAATTTTTGTTTAAAGGCACATTTTACTTGTGCTAACTAGCTGTACCAACCCTCCCCCAAAGATTGTGTTGCAGGCAGGTGGAGGTGCCCAGGCAGCTCCAGCAGAGCTGCTCGGGGTGTGGGCAGACCCAGGGAGGGCACAAACACTGCCCACTTGTGCATGGCTTCAGAGCTACCTTTGTTCAGAAAGGCTCAGGATTGCTATGGCAACCCCAATCACAAACTGGAAAGGATTCATGCTAAAACCCCAAAAGGCTCAAGCTTTAAGGGCTTTTCTCCCTTTCTCTCCCTCTTTCTTATTTTTGCCATCACAGAAATCACTTCTGAGCAGATGGGCCTATAGCAGCTTTATCATGGACCCTTTGTGTACTGGGAGCCCTTTGTTCCCTGGTTTCTGAGCCTGAGCAAATGCAGCTGCTCTGGGAGTCAGTGGGAATATCGGGTGTCTGTGTTCCAGTGACTCAGATCAGCAGAATCCTTGCAATGAAACCACCCAGTCCAGTGGCTCTTTTCAGCTCCAGAGCATCTCTGTGGGGTGAGGTCTGAAACTGCTGCTCATGCACTGCTCTGTTTGGAGAGACTGTCCCTTACCAGAAGAGCTCTGATGTGTTTTCTGTGTGCCAGAATTTTAGGGTCCTGGGAGATGAGCTCTGTAAAATCTTAGAGGAGTAGTGTAGGACATTATTGACTCATCTATTCCTTACACCCTCCTCTGAAATGTTACAAACTTGATCACAGAAGTAAGTGCTGATTATTTACATGCACTCCTCTAGCTCAGCTTAGAAGAGCTCAGGGAGCTTCCATGGATGGGAATTTATTTGGCTGCCTCTTGGACTGGGATGGTTTTGTCCCTCCAGCTGCTTGTTTGGTCCTGTCTTAGATATCTGTTTACAGTGGTATAATTGGACCTTGAATTTCTCTATCCTTATTCTATTTATCCACACAACACATTTAAACAAAGCTCTGTCCACTGGATGACCTTTGTGACTGTTGTGGTTTGAACAGGAGATTTGGGGAATTCCAATGGAGCAGAGTAGCTCAGGGGGATCTCTCATCATATTTTATTTTCTGTATGCTGAATGCATTTCAGAACTGTCTTCCCCTCCCAAACTGAAATGTGAAAAGCAATTCTGTTCTACCCACTGACCTTAGTGTCCTTGCCCCTGGTGGACAGCAGGAATTCCTACAGAGCTGATATTTTCTCTGCTTCTGAGGAAAAACTTTATTTGCTCTGAGTCACACTGGATGTTCTCCATGGCTCCATGGTTACCCAGTTCACACTTCTGCTCCCTGCCTAGAATTTACCACAGGATTATCAACTGGCAGAGACTGGAGGACCTTTATAGGTATGAACACAAGTCTCCCTGATTTATCTTGGCAGATTCTGACCATTTGCTGAAACAACTCCTCCTAAGTCCAGCTATGATTTTACACAAATGAATGTGGTGTGCACAACTTAAAGTAGCACATTTGTACTTGCACATTTTGCCTGAAAGGGGAACCAGCTGTTTGGGTGGAGGGAGTTCCTGGATCAGTTGAAATGGGAAATAGAGAACAGAAAAAGTCCTTTTGGTTTCAATTTTCCCTAAGAAACATGTCTCAGTGAGTTCTCAGAGAAATCTGGCTTTTATTGCCTCTTAATACAGTGAAGAGAGACCTTCATTTTTTTTTTTATTTTATTTTCAAGCAGAAATAGCAGATCAGCACAGCCAAAAGCGGGTAGGACCAATCTGAGGAATTGCTAAATGCTAAAGGAAAGTAAAGGTGACGTGAGGGATTAAATTGTTATTGTCTGACTGAGCTTTAAAGGCAGAACATGCAGTATTTAGTCATGCAGTCTTACATGATTGTGTTTTATGAGTGTGTTTGTTGAATAGTGAGGTTGGTCCAGCAGTGCCCTCGGTGCCCACTGTGGGAAGAGCTCCTTTTGCTTTGATGCCAGGTCTGAGCAGCTGCATTCTGTCCAGTGACAGTTCTGGCAATGCATAAATTGCAGTGCCTCTGAAATGGCTGGTGCAGCAGGAAGGCTCTCCCACAGAAATAGTTCACGAGTGATTACCCCCTCTCTGGTTCAAGCAGACAACACAGCAAATGTTTGCAGAGCACAGCAATCCAGCAATCATTACAGTATCAATGCTATTGCTCCTGAATGGAAATGCATGAGAGAACTATATGTACAAACCCCAAAATATTTCCTGGGCATAAAGCCAAAGTGGAATAATTTAACAGCATCAAAGTGTTTTGTGCTTGGGGGGGCTTTTTTTTTTTGTGCTAGCACATGAAAATCAACATGTTCTCAAGGAAAGCAGAGGTTTTGTAGAAACAGCCTTTTGTAGTGGCAGAATGGTGTGGTTTTTTTCATTGAATTTTGACCTGTTTTTCTAAGACAAACTTCAAAACTCAGGGGCACATGCAAATTAGGGGCAAAAGTCTAATTTGCACATGCATTTGCCATGATTGTAAGAACAGAATTAAACTGATTTGGTGCTAGGGGATTAATAATACTCCATGTGTGAGCAGAAGGGGAGTGTGAGGGGGTGGGAGATGGTTCTAATTTCATGATTCCTGGCAATGTCAACCCTGGCATATATATAATTAACCTACTTGATTAGCACCACAGAATAAAAATATGAATGGGGGAGCTATTCTACTCTGCCAGCCCGAAGCTGAGGAGCTGGAAGGCGCTGAGGGGTGGGCAGAGAAGCCTTGCAGATAGAACAGTTTGTAATGATTTTGCTAGCTGGGGACTCAGCATGACTTCCCCTTCCCTTGTTTATGGCAGAGCTCCAGTCACAGCCTCCTTCCTGAACTGAAGTCGTGGTCTCTCTCCAGAACCTTGTACAGTCCTGTCCTCGTTGCTCCTGTTGAAAGGCCTGGAGAAATGACTGCTCTGCTTTTTACCATGCTGTGGAGTCCTGGATCTGTGCTCCCTCAGCCCTTGTGTGGAGCAGCCCTCCAGAATAAATAACTGCAACAGCTCCTGCTGAATAACACAATTCACACAGACAAAGGAGGGAGCATTATCTGCTTTTTTTTTCCCCACCCTTTGTTCACAATCAAAATAACCAAGGCAATCCATCCCTTTCCCAGAACGTGGAAGTGGGAATAAGTAGCTGTAGAATCCTACAGGGCAGATGTCTGATAACAAATCCATTCAGTTTAGCTCTCCCTCATGGAAAATAAAGGAATATAAGAACTCATTATTGCCAGTGCCCCAAGCAGAAGCTTAGCAGCTCGCAGTAGTGACAGCTCAGATTATTAGTGTATTTATAATAAAGTCTTTTAAGTCTGCCACATGGAGGGATTTGTGAGTCAGCAAATAGGTCTGCAAGGGCCAGGCCGGGCACAGAAAGGAAAACTGTCAGGAATTACTCAACCTTCAGCATGCCCAAGTCTGCCCCTGCTTCCTATTGTTCTGGGAATGAAAATTGTTATTTTTAATGTCTTTGAAAGCAGTACAGGGAAGGCAAGAAGTGGTGTTGGCTTGTGACAGGGGATAATGAAGCAGGTCAGCCTCCCTGAGCTGGCACCGGCACAGAGCGAGCTGTGCACAAGGATGTTCTACCAAATCACCTGCCAGGCAAAGGCTGCTACCCAATTTACCCTCTTAACCTACATTTGGAAGCACACTGTGCTGTACAGATGCACATTGCTGTAGGTTTGGGGGAACTGATTGACTTTCTAATAGGTTTAGAGCTGGAGATACCAATTTAGGGCTCATAGGAAGGACAGCCCTTAATCCTGTTCAATCTGGAGGTCCCTTGCAGGGCTGAGACCACATAGAACCCAAAACACAGAGATGTGTAATCAGTTTTCTAGATTTTTTTTTTAAATAGAATTATTTATATAATGCAAAAGACCTTAATGATATATATTTTTTTTCACTGAAATTTTAGGAAAAAATAAATCACATTTACTCTCATGACAAGCCAGAAAGCAACAGCTGAATGCCAGGGCATAAAGGCAAGATTCTAAAGAAAAGGATGCACAATTCTTACCAAAAGTTGGTTGGAATGAACCACTAATTCACATCAGGATCTTTCAAAGCCTTGCTAATCATGGCTCCTAATCACTTATGCTCACTGATGGTCCCATTCTGCTTTTTATAGCACTAGTAATCCAGGTAACCTGGACAAGCTCCAACTTGGATAATTATGTTCTCCTGACCTAAATTCCTCTTGGTGTTTCAAATGGATGCTATTCTTGGGCTGATATCCTAAATAAGCAATTGCTGGTTTGTGCACTCTAAAAGGCTTTCTGTGTTTCATCTGAGTTAACTGTGTCTCACTGGAAATACAGCGTGACTGAGGGACACTGTGGTAGGTTTATGAACTTAAAAATCCCTTTGTAGGGATGAAGTGGGAGAGGAATTAGCATATTTCATTTACAGTTTACAGCATCTACTGAAAAATATTTTTGCTGATATATATAAGATGTGTTAATTAAATGGGATATTTTGGCATGCATACATGGTCTGGGGTGTGGGCATTGTAGGCATGTTAATAGGCAGTCATAGAAATTCAGCTTTTCTTGGCATTTATCACAGGCTTCAGAGAATGAATGCTCATAATTCTGCCAAACACTCAGTAATGAGAATTTCAGCTGAGCATTTCCAGCTTGTTCTTCCCAATTCCAGCTGGTCAGCCAGTACCTGAAATACCCCAGTGGTTCTTAGAAATACGTTTCCTCCAGGAAGGCTCAGCACAGACCAATATACAGAGCACAGACTAAACTGTATGTGCAGATAAACCCTGCTGGGGCTTTTTTTTTTTTTTTTTTGAGGGGGAAAAGTATGTGTGTTTGGTGGTTTTGTTTTTTTTTTTAATGAAGGCTCCAAGATGAGGCAACAGCCTGAGGAAGCTGTAAAAGGATAAAGCAGACATAGTGGATCGCCCTGGGGACATCAGCTGAATCAACATCAGCTAAATTTACTTGACTTTCTTCCACATCTTGATTTCAGTCTGCTCTGAGTGTCAAGTACTTACCTTCACTGTTGTGTTACCCATCTGGTTTGTGATTTTATCAAAACCATTTTACTAATTTTCATCCCTCAGCTGGTGCTTGGGCCTTGCTCTCTTTCACATGCTGGGATTTGTCATGTCTTTCATATGATCCGAGCTCCTGGCACATTCCTGGACAGGATCCCTTCACCAGTCAGCCAAGCAGAGGAAAACAGTGGGACCAACATTTCAGGGATAAGCACAGGAAACAAAGAAATGTGTGTAGGAAGGGATCAGAAGGGAAACCAGGGTCAAATCCACAGATTTGAAGAAGGATGGGGCAGGAAGTAGGAGAGTGACTGGAGAGGAAGAGCAAATGTGCTGCCAAAGGATGTGTCAGCAGAATATGAAAACGTGGAAAGGTGGAATGTCAGTGGCTGAAAGAAATGAGTAGAGGACGGAGCCATGAGTAGCAAGGACAAGGCCTGGGACTGGGAACAGGAAACAGCACAAAGCCACTGCCTGGAGGAAAGGGGAGAAATTCGGGTCTCAGCAGCAGCCAGCCCTGCTGCCATTCCCTCTCACTCCTGCCAGGGTAACAGTGAGCTGCAGCCACTCCCAGGAAAACCTTGCTGGTTTGTGTCAGGGCACAGCCACAAAGCCACTGTACTTTCATCAGTGCAGTAAAATCCATGAATTATATATGTTTGACCATGTAAGTCCTGTTCTCTGCTTGGATACAGGCACAGTTGCTGTTTTAAGCAGTCAAACAAAATTGAGATGCACAAAATGGGCCAAACAATTCCCTCATGCATTAAACATGGATGAACTTGACCTAAAATCTTTTAAAATTGCATTTACTCCTCTCTGTCACCAGTAAAAATGTGAGTTACTAATGCTGGAGCCAGCTGAGGCCACAGATTCCTTGAAATAAGGACATTATACACTCAAAACCAGTTCTGATAAGCACAAGAATGATTGCAGTCTTTAGCTTAGTATCTTGAATAAAGCACTCCTGGGATTTTGGAGAGGACTTGATGCTGCTGTGCTGTTGCTGCAGCCACTCTGGGAGTGTCTGAACTCAGAGCAGAGCTCAATGTGGTGTTTTCCAGGGATGTTACAGGAATTAAGAAGAGATTATACAATCACTTTTAATTGGCTTCCAAAATGGTTTTGTTACTGGTTTCAGGATGTGAGTAAACTAAGCAGATTAACTGTTTTTTATTTCCTTGTGTTTCAATGGAAAGAAAAGTAGGAAACCCCCATGCAAATTAATCTGCCTTGAACTCACTGTGTTTCTTAGCATAATCATTTTTTACTCCTTTCCACTTTAGTATTTTGGGCTACTTTCATGCTTCAGTCTTGGGAAGCTTTAGAGATAGAAGATTTATGGTATCTCAGGATTTATATTGCATAAAACCCCTTTCTCTGTGTAAGCACAGACTTGAAACAACACAAGCACCTTGGGACAGGCAACAGTTTTTGAGGGGAACTGAGAAAGAAGAGAGACTGTCTCTGATGGGAAGTGGATACTGAAGCAAACAACAAAAACGTGGCCAAAAGCCCATGATGTTGCAGCCATTGTTGAGTGTGATATAGGGGAAAACTTTCACAGCACCATTCACAGAACTGCAACATCATTAACTAGTTAATGATAATGATCATTACCACAAGCACACTTTTTCTCCAGCCTTTTATCTTCGATGAGCTGGAAGATTGTCACTCTTAAACCTCACAGCACCACCCTGGAGTAGGTCACTGCCTAGGGAGAGTCAAAATCGCTCAGTGTTTCCCTCAATTCACCTCACAGTAAAACTTACATTTTTAGGTGGTGAGACTTTGTTTGTGCTGGAATGTGCTTTAGCCTCAGAAAGTTGTCTGACAATTACAGAACCGTCAGGATTTTAGACCGAAGAGTTCTTGGTCACTCTGGAGCTATCCAAGGTCATTTGCTTTGCCACCAAAAGTTAGGCTCTGCCACAGAGGTTCTCAGCACGCTCTGAGATACAGGTATTTCCTGTGCAGTGCAAAAAGCAGTGAGCAAATACAGGTGGTGAGTGCCCTGTTGCACAGTAACCATAGAGACAGCACATTAAAAGAACTTATTCCCCTCTCGCCGATCTAGAAATAAAACCAACACTTTCTATTCTTTTTCCTTCTCTTGCACATACACAAGGTGCTGAATTTCTAGTCATATCCTTGTGTTTAAGATCAATGTTTTGTGCATATTCCTCTTTGCTGCTGGAGTGCAGACTCAGTCCCACCATCTCTGGGGTTGAGCAGAGTTCAGCCTTCAGAGCTCCCCACTTTGTTCCTTAAACCCTGCTCACACAATTTCCTGTTTAGATGCAAAAAAAGGGGCTAAAGAGCTCTTGGTGCTTCCTCTTCTGGGCTCAGTGCAGTCGTTTCTTCCACAGAAGCAGCTGACAGGGTATTTCTCTGATAGGCACTTGAGCTAATTTTTCACACTCTTATCAGTTCAGATGGCTCTTTGTAAGAGCAGTTTCAAAACCTAATTTCAAGTGGCAAAAAAATAATCAGATAAAAGAGGTCCTTTGAATTGTGAAAGCATTAGCTGAGCAGGCTTGGTTCAGTGTTGGAGAAGCACAAAGCTCTGCAGTTAATATCCTAGAAAAGCTCTGTAAAGAAGGTACAAGAAAATCTGAATCTCAGTTTTGCAGACATTGCTGTTCCTTTGCTGTGTTCTCTGCACTTCTCTGAGGTTTAGAAAAGGGTTCTGATGCTTGTTAGGTCCTTCAACTTAAAGGTTTGTTGTTTTACTGAATACAGAGGTGGAAGCTGGGAATCTTTGCAGCTGGAGGCCCTTCAGTTGTTCATCCCTCCTTGCTCTTTGGGGGAATGGCAGTGTCACAGTGACCAGGGTTAAGAGTTGCACTGAAAGGTCACCAAGCAACCTGTGAGCAGTGAAAACCAATTCCAACTGAGGCTTCTTTTTCTGGTTGGTTTGACCGAAATCTTTCTGAGATGACAAGTCTGAAGAGAAGCTCTGAAAAAGCCAAGAGGGAGACCTTGGAGAAGAAGGCAAGTTTTTGAAATGCACAGGGAGGTCTGTACAGTTCAGGTGATGGGGGATTCACATTACAGGAGCCCTCAAAGTCATGGCTGCAAAAACTACTGAGTGAAGGCAAGACCCCTATTCCAGAGTACATTCCTTCCCATGAGATTGTGTCCAGGAGACAAAAGGACATCAACCAAGTGACCTGTTCACCATTTTCAGTATCCCCTCCCCAATTTTAACACCTATCCTGAATCTATTTTCTGCTCTATATTATTTAGTCGCTAATTGCACAATAATTCTTCAATTACTGTAGGCTGGAGAACAGGGAAATCCATCTGTTGGGTACTCTGTGTCCCTTATGACTCTTCCTGACCTAAATTTGGAGAGGCTCCACCTTGCACCTCCTTTCCATTCCCTGGGGGTGTTGACTGCCAGGCACTAACAGATTAAATTGAAGTTCCAAGTGCCAGCAGTCTGCCCTAACTCCCAGCAATTAATAGTCTGGCAGAAGGGACAGATGAACCACATATGAAGCAGATCCTGAATCAGGCTGTAATTTGTAGCCCATGATATTTAAGTTGTGAAACCAGAGCTGTCTACCTACATAGGCAAGGCCAGAAACTGGTGATGTAAAATTCCCTTTCTGCTTCAGGGAAAAGCAAGCTTTGGATCCCAGTGGATGTCTTTGGGAATAAACTGGGATTCTGAATTAGGCACTGCCCCTTCTGTCCTCACCTGGACAGTCAGTGTGACAAGCAGTAGCCCATAATTCAGGCTCAGAAGGACCCAGCTGTCTTGGTGAGGCAGGAGTGGTGTCTGGGATATTTTCTTTAAGTATTTTTACTGTGTGACTTTATGATTCTGTTGACTTTCTAAATACAGTAATAAGCACTTTCACATCTTCAAAGTGCTTGCAGATACTATCTCAATCTCCTCTGGAAGGAACATAAGAAATGATCAGCAAGAGATAAGTAAATTATTTAATTTTGTAAAAGAACTCAAAGCTTAAGAGAAATTTAAGACCTGATGGCAAGCTGAATCAAAGCAATGGAAATGAGCTTGGAACTTGGATCTATCTAAGGTTTTACTGCCAGCAGGATGGTGGGACTGGTAATAGCTGCAGAGACAACTTCTCTCCCTCCAGCCCCTTGCCAATGTCACTGTGCTGGGGATAAATGTACTGGAAGGAATAAATTAGAGCTGGGACCATCCAAATCCCAGAGAAGTGCCCAGTGTGTAAATTAACATGGTACCTCTCATAAAGATCCTGCTTATTTTGCCACAGGGGAGGCCAGCTGGATGAAAATATTTCTTTTTGGATAGTAGTTGTAGGGCTATAAGAGGACTGGGGTCATAGAAAGCCAAAATCTTTGCAAGTGCCAAGTGCTGGTTTGAATGCACTCCTTTCTTTCAAGACCTTCAGCTGTTCCCTGCGTGCTGAGAAACACTTTCTGAAGAACCATTTTTTGAAGTGGTACAGCAAAAGAAAAGCATTCCTCCTTCAGAGAGCACTGAATACTAATTTACTGTTGGCAGGTTGGGGGAAAAAAAAGTCTCATCATGGTCCCCTTCCACGAGGATGTTTTTCCTCTGTCCTTTTTGAATTGAATAATGTGTTAAATTAGGGTTAAAGTGCTCTGTTCCCTCAGCTCTACTCTGACTTTGATGCTGTACAAGACCCTCCCAGCACTGCTTTTCTCTGGCACTGCTCAGATATGAGAATGTCCCAAAGGCACTCTGCAAGTCTCCTAATGAAGCAATGGAAAGCAGCGACAAGAGAAGGGAACGTGTAAACAGGGCAGGCATCATATCCACCCCAGTATCCCACATGTAAACAGGGCAGGCATCATATCCACCCCAGTATCCCACATGCTGAACACTGGCACCAGTTGAGGCAGGGCTGGGTTTGTGTCTGCCTGGCCAGCACATCCCAGACTGGCTTTGAAAGCCCTGCTCTCTCACCAGCTCTTGGATAAATTCTTAGTAGGTAAACTCTCAGCTGTTAAACACCTGAGCCCTGTTTGGGTGAGGAACCTCTCTGCTTTAGGTTAGAGTCCACGTGTTCTGGGTATTTTGCTTGTGTTCAGAATTCCTTAATGATAAGTTGGATTCTGGAAAAAAATATAATGAGTTTCCCTCACAGCTCCTAAAGTTTTGTGCACCTGAAGTCTCCCTCTATCCTTGTGGGACAGGCCAGGGTCCTCTTGAAAGCCCCTGATGTCCTTCAGTGCCACTGCACCTGAGGCAAATAAAAGCCCCCTTGGCCATGCATTGGTGCAGAGCACAGACCTGTCCTTCTCCCCCACAGAAATCTCCCCAAACTGCCTCAAACATCTAGCTACATATTGCTTTGCCTCTGCAGACACAAGAGAAGCTTAGATTCAGGTGCAAATCAGCAATAAATTCTGAGCCAGGCCAGGTTTTATCTTGTAATGATGGTTCATTACACTAAATTATGCCCTTAATGACATCACCAAACCAGTTTATTGTTCCCACAGAATTAATTATCAAGACATTCCTGATTTGTGGATCTTAAGTAGGCAAGTGCATCTACAGATGTTGCCCATTACTTGGGTTATGGGATTATATATTAATCTTTTACAGCCATGAATACACGTGGAAATTAGTGTTCAAGGGTTCTCTTGCATCTCATCATTACAAAACACGGGACAATCCAAATGTGTGAAATGCCTGTACCTTAGAAAGGCCTTAAAAGTGCTGGGTCTGGGTGGGGATTAGACTCTAAAGAATGTGCTGATTCACTGTAACCAAAAAAATGCCCACTGCACTTCCAGACCTCCATAAATCTCCAGATATTTGCAGGAATGGTTTTCTTTTGTTTTACTTATCATCAAACAGTGGTTTAGAGCAAAGCAGAGGATCCAGGCGTGTCCAAACCTGCCATGCAGACAATAAAAGCGATGAACTATGAAAAGCAGGGACTTAAACCCCTTTTTATGAGGGATGCTGAAATGCCCCTGAAAAGCTGTCATTACCACAGCTGAAGGGATATTCAAAAACGAATGAAGCCAAACAGCTTTTGGAGGAAGATCAGATGTGAACTGGTGTTTGGCTCATGTGCTGTTCATTTTCCAGACACTGGGTAAATGAAATGAGGAAAGTTCAGCAAGAGCAAAGTGCAGGTACCCAACTGACTCACTATAGCCAAGGCTTCTGATAACATAATTATAACTCTGATATTCTATCCTGTTCAAGCAGTGTCAGGAAACACAGATGACAACCTGGTATTCATTATATTGATCTGAATTCATGCAAGAGGTGTTTCAGACCCTGTAGGGTTTTTCAGGTGGATTGTACCCTGAAATGAAAGAGGGTGACCCTGAGGCACACACTGCACCCATGGCTATGGAAAAATTATCTTGCTTTCTTTATCTTTTCTTCTCTGGATGAATTCCTTTAGTGGTAACCACATTTTCATACCTGAGAGGTCTAGCTTGGGAATATTTTCCAGTTCTGGATGGTCTCATACTGGAACACAGAGCTGTAATCTGCAGAAAGGCTTCTCTGATCTTATCAAAGAGGCTCTTGTCAGACTGAAATGGGACCAGAAGGTCTTGTTCTGAATTTCAGTGGAGCCTCTCCCCGGCCTTTGGCATGACACAGGTGCTTATACTCATGACCATATGTATTAATTACACCCATGATAAATTTGTTTACATAATTAGTATCTCCATAATCTGGAAGGAATCACAGAGAGCAGAATTATATCATCCCAGTGTTTAAAGCTAGTTTTTGAAATTATATGTTCTGCATGGAGACGTTCTGTGTTGAAAGCAAGACTCAGCCTGGTCTGTCAGGCCGTGGCCTTGGTTTTGTCCTGCTCCCAAGGACAATGACAGGGCAGTCTGTGGTAGCTGAGCAGGAATTGTTTTGGTTAAGAACTTTCTTTTCTTGGTATAAATCAGAGCCCAGCTCTGACTCAGTTGCAGCAACTGTAGCAGAAATTCCCTTAACCCAGCACAATGTAGACACAGCTCAGTCCTGTTCTCTTCCTTCTTGTGCCTCTCAATGTTACCACAGTCCTCTCTTCTGAAGAATACAGCAAAAAATACTCATTCTCTCCCTCAACCTTTTTAATTCTTAGTGTAATTCTTTTTCTCCAAGTGTCTTCTCAGTCTCATTTTCTCTTTTCCTTCCTCATTTCATCTAAGCTCTGTTTCATGTCAAATAAAGTACCATCCCCTGTAACAGGCAATTTAATTTAAAAAGAGATAACACCTATTTTATTTTTAATTTTTGTAACATTCTCCTTCAAGTAGGCAAAGGTTTTTTCTGCATTGTATTCTGTAATTAACTTGTCTTTGAGTCAACCCATATGCTCAACTAATGCAAATTATTTTCTGGCTAGAATCATTTATTGGTTGAAAGAAAATTAACATTTTAATCAAAGTAACATTAAAAAGGAACTCAGCTGGTTTAGTGGTTCTGAAAATTTAGTGATGGAAAATTTGCTAAGTATGTTAGGAAATTAGTGTATTAAGGAAAGCTTTGATTGGATCTCAATGGGCATGCTTTCTGCATCCTGTAGTTATATATAAGCCACATTCTATTTCCACTTCCAAAATATTTCATTCTGCAGTAGAAGGGATCTTGGGCCTTTCTAAATGTCTTGGGAAAGATTTTGGGGGAGACATGGGAGAAATGGCTTTTTTCCAGCTCTGGCTGCTTAATCACTGACTGGAAGGACACCTATGAGAGACACAGGAGGCTTAAACTCCAAAACAAGGATTGTTTTAGTGTCTCTTACCTAATGCTTGAACCAGGGTAACTGTGGGGACATAAATTGCAGTAGTGGGGCAGGAGTGCTGCAGAGTGGCTTTTTCAGAGAAGGAGGTGGGTGGGAAAGTGTTTAGGATTCTCAGGATCCTGGTGTGAGTCTGCTCCAGCCCCCTTCCCAGATGAAGGGTGGGATGGGCTGTCCATCATTCTGAGAGAAGGAATATTCCTCTCCTTGGAGATTCAGGCCAAAAATTCAAGCCACACTGAACCTGGTCCATATGTTCCTACAAGAAGTTCATGTTTCAGCAATGAAGTGGGTTTGTTCCAAAAAGGAATACAGAGTTTTGCTGTTGACTTCAGTATGACCGAGGTTCCACTTGTAAAACGCTTCAGAAACTCTGGCTCTTGGCTGCAGCTCATTTCTCTTGCAAATCCCCGAGGTCATGATTCAACAAAACAATAAATCCAGCTTAAGGGCTCCTTGTGTAGGCTCAGAAGAGTCATGACACAGAATCACATCACACAGAGCACTGAGCCAGAGTAAGCAAACATGCCTATTCAAATGTATTAAAAAATAATGATAAGTTTATGTTGGACCAGAAGTCTCTCTCCTAATGAGACATCTCCTGCAGCTACTGCTCCAATATTTTAATTGCCTGTCCTCTTCTAGGCAGGGGAAAGTGAACAAAAATGTTGTGTTCTGCAGTCTGGGTACTTCACCAGAATTAAGATCCTGTGCCAATGTCTGATCCACATCCAACAGGGATTTCTGGCAGATCAGCAGTGCAGAGATCTGCTGTTAATGATCATAGAACCAGGGCCTCAATCCAGCAGCCTGGGAAGATGCTTGGAAAAAGCAGCAGTGCTTTTGCAGAGGCACTTGGAGAACATCAGGGTACTCATTTCTCCTGGTCCTTTCATCAGGGAAGTCAGCAAAGCTGCACAGGCAACTCACTGCAAAGAATTCTTCCTTAAGCACAGAAAGATCCAAGAGTCCAGTGAGACATCACCAAACAAGAAAGCAGACATGAAACATTCCAGCTGTGGCTGGAATGGAAGATTATTCCTCCTCAGTCCATCACATGAAGATTCCCTCAGCTGGCCCCTGCCAAACATGCACTGGTAGCAAATGACCAAAGTCAGGCCTGAATAGTTTAAATTCTTTGTCACAGCAAGGAGAAGTTCAGCAAGTCCTGGGGATTCATTGGTAGCTGTTCCAAGCTAAGGTCCTTTTGGGAAACGAGATTGATCTCTCATTGCAAATTCGCTTGAGATTTTCCTGGAATTTTTTTTGTGTGTCCCAAAGCCATTGTGCCTTTGCCTTCAGTATTTCAACAGGACACCTTTTCTCTGTGGGGCATGTCCTTGTGTCATCAAGTTTTATTCCCAAATCCATTAGAACACTTTGACTCAAGGAATAACTTCACTATATGACACAGGTGCCAGGTGAACATTTCACACTAACAGGGAACATTTTTGTGGTCCCTTGCCCATGTTGCTAAATCCTCCCAAGCTATAGAAATAACAATTAGGACATCTGAGGTCGCATTCATAATAGCCAGAACAATCCTGTAGTCTCCTCCAGAAAACAAGGAATTGCAGTAAACAAGGGAGAGGTTTCCCAGAAAGAGTCATTTCACAGTGAGCTCAGTCCATCATGAGCTGCAGAGAATTGAAGCTGTTCGTTGTAGCACTGCAGGTCATTCCCAAAGGAGACTGAACAGGGATGTTGGCAAATCTGAAGACTTTGACTGACATATTTAGGGCCAGAGTCGCCCCTAAACTATGGTATTATTCACCCTTCAGCACAGCTGTTTTGGCTTTGTAGATGTTAAATATAATCTGTGCTGAAAGGGAAAAAAAGGAAATTAATTTGTTATTGATAATACTCATTGTTTCCTTGCACAGTTTGTGTGCAGAGCTCACAGTGTAGCACAGCTCCAGACCTTTCCCACTGCAGCAACCCATGGAGAGCTCCAGAGAAGGGGCTTTCCCATCCCATAACACTGATCCTCTGGAGCACACGGGGTGTTTTGTCCTGCTGTGAGCCGAGGTTGCCATAAAATATAATCATAAAACCTTTCCAGAAGCAAACAGAATTAAATTGTGTAGCAGAAGACACTAGTTCAATTCCTTAGAGTCCATAAAAATCACAGAACTCCTGGAAGGGATGGGTTCCTGGCACTAAAGCAGAATCAGAGAGGCAGGAAAAAGAAAAGAGAATGACACCTGGGCATGTAAAACAGTCATAGTCAGGATTTATTTCTTTTTTAAGCAAGACAAGTGGATAGGAAAGATTACAGAAACATTGGGGTGGTTAAGACTCTACTCAGGAGTTGTGTCCAGTCTTATATAAATACATAATAAGATGCAGCCCCTGGCCTGAAGAAATTATATTTGGAAAGGCAAGACTCAGAGAGGCTGGGGAGGGACAGAGAAAGGAAGGAACATGCTCCAGGTCAGCTTAGAATCTGAGCCAGCTTCCTCCCACACTGATGTGACGGGATCTCACCCCCTCCTGGACTGACTGGTGTGAAATAAATCCTTCTTGACAGAAATGAGGCACAGGCACCACTCCCAAACTCAGCTGCAAATCTCCATGCAGAGGCTTCCAGCTCTTTGTTGAGCTGTAGGTTTCCCATTAGATGTGTGGCCCCTGAATAGTGAATTTAAGCCTACTAACAATAAGGTTACTTTTCTTTGGAACCTTTGGAAGTAGCCTTTGGAATCGCAGGTGCCTGCAAATTTCAATTTGAGTGTCTGTATTTTATAAGTCTCTCTACACTGTCTTGGTCCTCAGTACTTTTTGGAAATTTACAGTGAATGCCAACAGCTTCAGAAATTCTGAGCTGCCCCATTTCTTGTCATCTTCTTTTTGACTAAAGTAAATGGATTAATTGAAATTGTCATGCTCCATGAAAACTGAAAGTGAATTAAAGTGAACTTTGAAGAGTTTCTACAAGAACTAGGGAATGCAGAACCAAAACCGAGGAGGGAAGACCTCAGATGAGGGAACACATTATAGCAGTCTCCAGCTTCCTCCCAAGGGGAAGGAGAAGGGCAGGTGCTGATCTCTTCTCTGTGGACCTGTGACAGGACCCAGGAACTGGTATTTTAGAAATCCCCATGGAGATATTGTCATGGCAATTCAACAATGCCTAGCATGTGAAACACTGACATTAATACTTCTAATTTGTCCAAAATGTCCTTTTTCCATTCTTACAACGTGCTAGAAAAAGAGATTGCGACTTGGATTAGATTCCAATTACCAGCAGAATACTTGTTTGTTGACAGATATGTCTTCCTGTTGGAAATAAATGTAAACTAGAATAGGAAAGCTGAACTGATCAAACTGAGGTCTTTTCGAGGTGAAAAATAGAACAATTGCCGGATGTAGGTAGATAAAATTTTTCCCATGGGACAAAAATTCCGTAGAACACGCTGATTTTGCAAAACTAAAACCTTCCCCAGGAATCTGTTGATTCAGTTTAGCAGGGAAGAAAAAAAATGATAAATTGAATTGTGTGGAGGGGTTTTTTTTGTTATTTATTACTCTGAAGAATTAACAGTAAAAGAAATGTCACTGCTAAGACATAATTTCGACAGCTCTTTATACAAATAGAAATAGTGTATAAAAATCAACACAAAAGGGTTTGGTTGTGAAAAAAGCTTTGTTATAAGCATCACAACTTTTTGTGTTGTGGGTTTTTTTTTTCAGTTTGGAACAAAGCAAACTTGGAATTACAGCCTTATAGAAAAACTGAGGTTAGAAGGGACATCTGAAGGCCCTGTGGTAGAAGCTCAAAGCAGAGCTGATTTCTGAGTCAGATCAGGCTGTGGAGAATCTTGTCCCCACAAATTTTGAAATTCCACAAGAACTGTGATTCCGCAGCCTCTCTGGATCCCTGTTCCACTCCTTCCCCACCCTCTTTGAGAGCATATTTTTTCTCCTTTAGGTTTGATCAGAATTTCCTTTTTTTGTAATTTGTGACAGTCTCCTCTGGTGCTGTGCCGGGAATTTGAGCTGAAAAAGGTAAGCTCGGGGGATTCTCCTGTCTGGGCATCCTGGAATTCAAATCCCTGTTTATGCCCAGGAGGTCAGTCAGCAAGAACAGCAGGGCTGGGGAAGGCAAGATGTTGTGGTGATGAGGAAACTCATTGTGTTGATTTGCTTTTCAACTTGTTCTGCGAAGCATCATCTGGAAAGGAATCCTCATTGCCCCGAAAAGGCAAAGGGGCCAAATGATGGACAGTCCAACACTGGCAAATCTTTGAGTTCTAATTGCTCTTGTATTTTCCCCACCCTGTGCTCCCTCACCATCTTTACCCTCCCTCCTCACTGACATCCTTCAGGAAGTCAGTCTTTAGCAGCAGCTTAGCAGTGCACATCACTCCAGGGACATGGGGATGCCTCTTGGCCTCACTATCATGGGCAGGAAACTGGAAGCCCAGGGCTCTCTCACCCTTCTGCCATGTCTCTGGGTTCTGAGTAAGTGGGTGATGTGAAATGTTGGGTTTTTCATTTCCTTCAGACCCGTAGCATCCTTTTCCCTGATTTTTTAGCACTGGGTGGAACTGGAAAACAACAGCCAGGGCAGGGCCTGATGTCTGAGGACAAGGTCACAACTAAGTTGGTTTCCTGAGTGCACGAGGAGAGGTGACTGCCTGACACAGCAAAAGCTGGGGAAGGACCAAGCCCTATGATTATTGTTTAACTGATGCTGTTGCTGCAATTGCACTTAAAAGGAGACTAAAAAACCAAAATAGATTGTTTGGGGTGTCTTATGACATAACACAACTTTCATTAAACTCATAAAGGTATCATCTGCAGGGCTGGGAAGTGCAGCAGCTGGAAGGGGCTCCCTTTACACTGGGCAAACATAAGGCAGCACCTCTGAGGAAGGCTCTGGCTCACATTAAGCACCCTGCTAATCAAAGGTTCCACCTTGGTGCACATTTTGACACAGCAGTGATAACTTCTTTAAACAATGAGCATTTTCTGAAGTTGTGGCTGTGTTTAAAAACTTCCATTATTTGAAATAGAGTCAAAATTCTATAAAATGTAAGTCCTATTATCCTCTTATCTTATGGATGTATGAGGGAGAAAGAGAGTGACTAATGAATAAACTGGAAAGACTTTCAGGTCCTGTTTTCTGGCACTTTGAGGTGTTGGGCAGTACATGACACCTTGCACATTTTTCACTTTGTTGATCTTCCTGCCTGTGAAGTGACATGAAAAGCCTGAAGATTTCCTGTCTGACACAGATTGTTCATCTGATGGGAGACTGATGTTTCTCCTTGATGTAAGACACAGCTGAAGAAAGGACAGCACAACCAATTCTTAGGAGAGCCCAGCTTGGGTGGCTTTCCACAGGGAAACAGCAACTCAAGTGGGATGCTCATATCACTCAAGGGCCAGAAATACCTGACCAGAAACACCTGCTGAGCAAAGGTGTCAAAATGTTCCTTCCTGACCTTTAAAAAAATAGATTCTGAAGGCTGGACAGAACATTTTCAGCAATTATAAAATGAAGATGGCAAATAAATTAACAATTCAACTACCGAAGTGCCTTCCGTGAACAAAGACAATTCTTTAGAGTACCTAATAAAACTCAAACTCTTACCAGAATGGGATATGATATTACACTCAGGCCCACTCAAGATATAAGTGTATTTAGACACATGAGGATACACCAGTAGAGAGGATTTTCTGTTAAAGTGGAGCAGACAAAAGATTCCTCAGTTCCTCAACCTTGTTACTGCCTTTAAGAGCTGCAGGAAGGCAAAGAGAACAGCTCTTGTTGTGGCCCAAAAGAAGTTGAAACCACCCTCAGACAGATCTGAGTAGGTACAAGGACATTACAGGGTCAGTGGCAATGGTGTGGAACAGAGCAAGGAAATTCAGGGGTCTCCAGATGAGTCTCAGTGATGGCCACAATCATAAATCACACACCTCTGTCACTTGTGTTGGGCTGATAGGCTGGAGTCCTGTATCCTGCAGGAATGAGAAAGGGACTGAAATCATCAAAAAGGGGTTTTCCACATCCAACTTCTCTTGTTCTGCTTCTTTTGAAGAGGACTGTGGGGTATTGCATTATTTCCACCTTTGTAGAAAAATTTTATCATACAAAGGGTCTTATTAAATAATGCCCTGTTGGGATTGAGTTACAGAGGTGGGTTATCTGAGCACTCCAGAGTGCTCTGAAAATAGAAGAGGGAAAATGCTTCAGTGAGGGAGAAAATACACGTCTGTTCGTAAATGTTAATGTGAAATGTCCTGGAGTGTTGGAGCCAGAGAATTGTGGCTATTGAATTAACTTGCTCACTAAAAATACTCTAGTCAACTCCAAACAGTCTCCTCTACTCAATTTTGTTTCCAAAAGCTTCTGAAGATTTTATCTTTGAAACCAACTTTCCTTTCATCTTCTGTTTCATCATCTTTGGTGATTCTTTTGGAGCCAGTTATTAATTTATTTTTTTTTCCTGAACCCACTTCATTCCTTGTCAGACTGGCTCACATGTAACCATTGCTGTATCTGCCACTGAGAACACACATCAGTTGTGGGTGTCAGATGCAAAACCTAGAGACAAATTTCTGATTATGTAGTCATAGTCTCCCTCCAGTGCAGTGTAGAAGTATCCCTTTAAAATCCAGGGTGCTGTAGATTTATGTCAGAGCAATGACTGAATCCTTGTCTGGGCACTTAGAACCTCTTCAAGGTGAGCTGGCAGAACTCTCTGGGTGTGCTGGGCAGCTGGAATGCCAGGGCAGCCCTTGTCTGCTGTGGTGATGTGAACAGGGTGTGCTTTGAGCAGTTTGGTTTGATTCTATGACCTGTGGGTGTGCAGATGATGCTGCCATCCCTCCTCTGTATCATTTTCTCACTGGTTTTGTGTGGTGGAGGGAGAGAACAATTGAGTAAAGGCCACTAAGGACATTTCTCCTAATTGCTCAAAGTTAATCTGGAACTTGGGAGTGGAGATAATTCAAGTCTGATAAAATTATGTATTGCTCCTGAAGGGAATGATCATTTCATTTTGATGAACTATGTTGAGAACTTTGGGGTTTATATGTGTCTTCAGCAGTTTGGGGATCACTAACTGATCCCTAAATGTATCAATGTCCAAACAGATTATCACAAGCACTGAAGTTAGAGAAAATTAAATGTTAATTTAGAGGTTCTGTGTCTTGTGAATTCAGCTGCCTCTCTCCACTGATCCGTGGGTGAGCCAAAGGAAATAAAAGCTGGACACAAAGGTGATCCAATCTGTGCCATCGCTTTCCTCTCGTGCACGGGGATACAGGTGTACAGGAACTACATAAACTCTGTATGTCCTCCCTTTATCACTGGGTAGCCAGCAAATATAGACAATATGGATCTTCTTTAAAGCTTTTCTCACAGGACTGATGGCTGAAGAAAAAAAAATCATCACTTCTACATTCTTTAGTTAACCTGAAAAATGGCCTCATTGCGTAGATTATTTTTCAAGGAACTACATCACAGAGGAGATTACAGCTACTAGAGCAATCCCACCAGTGGAGATGACCCTTTGCCAATATTAAGCACCTCCTGAAGTTAATATAACACTGTGACAGGGAAAGGAAGGTGTAAAACACAACTGTGCTGCAGTGGTGAAGCTGTCAAAGAGCACTGTAATACATCCCTTTTAGTGATTGCTTCTTCCTGAGCCCACCACGTTGAACATCTTGGCTTGGTGATCTTGCTGAGAAACACCATTTAGATTTAATAGATGCCCAGCATGTCCATCCTTTCTGTAGCACTCACTGCTTGAAAACTAGTCCAGGACACCCGGCCCTGTGCTCTGCACTAATCTGAGCTTGTTTTTAACCAGCACAGCGGGGAGGCTTCACGGCATCGCGGATGTTTGCTTGGTGCTCTGTGCCACTGGTTTATTGTGGGGAAACCAAATGTACCTGCTAGTGTGAGGGGAGGCAGAGAGAAGATTCTGAATCAAATTAGCCTTCCTTTTTGTACTTAATTAAGAACACAATCTTGCCCGAGGCTGAAAAGCTTTGGCTTCAGTTTGCACAGACACATTCTATGTGTCTTCCTGTCCAAATTTTTTACCCTTACGTATTACAGCAGTACCTCTGTATCTGGGCCTATAAATAATGATGGCAAAAAGCTTATTGATTTCAGCTGAGCAGGAGCCAGTAGAAGCTGATTTTACCTGGCCAGTGTTCTTTAACAGATGTAGCTCAGTAATAATTCATGTAGTTGAATCCAATATCAGACTATGAATGCACAATAAAAACCAATCATAGTTCTGAGTCTTTTTTCCTCTCTGCTTAATCAACAGGAACAGAGAGAATGACCAGATGACCTGTAATAAAAGGGGTTTATAATTTCTTTGGCACTTCATTGCTGAAATGAACATCATCTTTCACTCTGGAAGAGTGAGAGGGTAACACAACACCCTATTACTATTTATAAGCCATTTTCTTTGGTGATGCTTTTACCACACCACATTTGTAACTGTTGAAACATAATCTGAACCAGAAAGCCTAGAATGAAAAGGTGGTTGTTCTGTAGAAGAGGATAGTGAGGTACAATTTCAATCAAGGGATAACAGAGCTTATATCAGATGACACCAAGAGAGGAGACGTTGCTGCGTTTTACTTGCACAAAGGAATTTGTGGAGGTACATTAGTTAATCACTGCAGCAACCTACAGGGTGTCCAGCCACAGGGAAGCTGAGGGGAGACAGATAAGAGTTCATCAGTTCTGTCTTGGAAAATACTGGAGGTCCCTGGGAGAGCCTGAGTACTTTCGTATCTCAGGTATTTTCAGGCTTCGTGGAGGTTTATCCCAAATCCATCTCATGCACCAATTGATCTCATACACCAGGCTGCTGAAGTTGGAGATCTCTATCTCTTCTTAATGTTCAATGATTTCTGAATGTAAACTATGGATGTGTCTTTCTCCCTTCCTTGAAATAGAGTGGAAGGGCAAATCTGGCTGTGGATTCCAGTTCTGAGCTCCAGGCCTATCTGTGATTTATATTGGTCCATAGTGCTTGTAGCATGAAAAGTGCTCTGTTCCTATTCCATCTCCCATATCTGTGATTCAATGTAAACCACATTTCCCTCACAAAGAACCTTTCAAAAGCAAAGAATTTAAAAAATCACTGCTATGAATGACCCAAGAACCTACATAGTAAAGAAGTCCCCAAATGGTCTGTCCTCATTGCAGATTTGTTTGTTAGCTTGAATTTCTTGGTCCAGCAATGGGTCAATTTTCACACACTAACAAAAAGATCTTTTGTCTTCTCAAATATGTGTGAATTTCACGGAATCCTTTTAGGAAAAAGAAAAGCATATCTTTATTTTCAAAGTGCAGCATGCCAGAACCAATTCCTTTGAAAACATCCTCGTCTCTAAAGTGTTTTTCATTAGGAAAATTCCCAAACTGATATTAGTACCAGTTTTCAGGAACCACTCAAGTGTGTTCCTGCCTTGACATCTGTTGATATAAATAATGTAGTAAAATTCAGAAGAATTATTTGTATATATTTAAGCAGACCTGTAACTGGGTAGTAACTCTAACAACCTGCTTGTAAATGCAGAGCTGTGCTCAATTTGAATACTAAACCCAGCACAGAGGAACAATATAATTATTGCTGGATCACACTTGCAGATTGGATTTACAAGTTGCAACCAAATAAAGGAAAGAAATGTCAGATTGGCACAGAAGTGTCACCAGGGAGCAACCCTGGGAACAGTGAAACTTGGAAAGGAAGTTTACAGTGAAAGCTGTTTTGTTGTTGTGATTTACATTTTCAATAAAGCTAAACCACAGGAGAATTTTGGCCTGTGTGGGGTGTTTGCAGGCTGGTGAAAGCAGAATAGGGACTTGCTCCTCTAACCAGATTTTAAAACTCACCAAAAAAATAACCCTGTGGAATGGAAAGCTGAAAGCTGTGCATTTATGTTAGGGATACTTGCAATAATAGGGAGATAATTAATTGACAGTTGTCCTAACTGGACTCTTCTGACCTTAGTTTAAGACTTAATTGTTATCATTTCCACAGGATTTGCTATGCAGAGTAACCAGTGAGCAACCTCCTCCCCTTCCCTCATCTGCTGCCTACGGGATGGGTGAGTAACTCTCCTTCATTCTGCAAACAGAGATGGACTTGTTGGGAGCAGTTTAAAGGCTTGTATGGAAAAGGCAGAAAGTTTAGCAAACATTTCACTGCTTGTACTTCAGTTTTTGAGCATTGTGCCCTCATGCCTTGAGTAAAGGGTCCTACTTTATGGTGTCCAAAGCAAGAGTGTAACCAGGACCTCCCTACCCAGCTCCACAGATGCTATTTGGGGTGGCTGCTCTGTTTTGTCCCTCTGTTTTGTTAAGTGAAGGCTTTGTGTTCTCCTGCTGTTTATCCTGTTCAGAGACTTTCATGTATCAATCTGTTGAGAGGAAACCTCAGTGATGTGCAGGCAGGTTCTGAGCTGTTTGTCTGGGGTGGCAGAGTGTGCCAGGAGGGCAGAGCTGGCAGCTGGGGGGCAGTGACCACTCCCACACCTTCTTTTAATCTGCCTTTACATTTCTATCACAGCTCTTTCCCAGCACATCTTGCAGACTCTTTTTTAAATTTCGGTCCAACGTACACTGAAATCAAACTTTCTTGGTTTCTTGCCTGGTTTACACTTAAGGGAATGAGCTTGTGCTGGTTTGATTTAATTCCACATCAATTCTTAAATACTTTTCCCACTGCAAGACTCCAGCTTTTCTGGCTCTACTGAAAGCAGAATTTGGCATAAGTCATAAACCCTCCTTCAGACAACTTAATCTGTTCGAAATGGGGCTGAAGAGGAAAAAGAGTACTATAACAAACAAAAGCTTGTGTATCCTTATTTAAGGCTGAGAATCTTATGGCTGTGAGAGATAAGTTTTTTCTTTGGATCCCTCTAAGACTGTAAGACATTTCCATTCCAGCTGTTTGCTCAGTCCAGAGCAGAGCTGGCTCACTTTTGCCTCACAACTGCAAATGCATCTGAGCTCAGTGAAAATACACTTTGAATCAGTTCTTGTGTTACTGCACCTGAGACAGTGAAGATGCTTGAAGTTCAGAAGAGAGACAAGATCAAATCTAATCATCTGTGCACTGCAGACAATTGTATTTCCCATTTGTTAAACCCAATCACTGGTGTTTCATTCAATCATCTATTCCAAAAGAGAGAGTTCTTGCTTTGTGTAGCAAAAGACAAGGTGAATGAGTCAATTGAGTCAATCGTTTTGTTTCTTCCAGAGGTTAATCACCTTCACTTATAAAAGCTCTGCCTACTTTGTTGTTTCAATCTGTCTGTCGTCAGCCTTTAGCCACTGATTCTTGTTCTGTCCTGCTGTGCTCAGCTACAAGACACCAGTTCAACCCCCAGCAAAACATCACCTTCTGTCCTCCCCTGCAGACCAGGCAGCCTGGTTCCTGTTAACAGCCTGATGCCCCATCCCAGTAGGTTTTGTTAATTGGATAATATTGTTAGTTGAATCTCCTCTATGTCCCAGGTCAGTGATTCTTGGGATATGCCATCCCATTCACTGCAATTAAATCAGCAGCCAGGGCAAAATGTGTTCAATTTATGACCGACTCCTCCGTGCGCTCGTGTAATAATCCTCAGATAAACTGATCATGAGATTGTACTGCTTAAAGCCACTGTTTATCTTTCCAAGCACTTAAGGCATTAAGTGTCAGTATGAGAGGAAAATGAAATGTTGGCAGAGAGTTTTCAGAAACAAACACGAACTGGAATATTAAGAAGCTCAGTGCAAGGAGGGCCGTGGAGCAGATTTATGGTTTCGTCTGAGAGGTTCAAGCTTTTAAATAAGGAAGATAAAGACAATAAATGTTGTAGCCTTTCTGATTTACGGCTCTGATGTAAGACATACCTACTGCTCTGTACAGATCATGGTTGAGATTCTTTATCAAGTCGCCCCATAATTGCATCCATCCTCACCCAGTGGCAGTGTGATTCTGGAAGCTTAAGGATTCTCCAGGAATCCTGGTGTGTTAGAAGGAAGACAGTCAGATTCAAATGCCTCCTGGAAAACAGCTTAAAAGAGAAGGAAAGTGCTTATTTTTCACTTAAAAAGTAGTTTTGTGATTCAGTCTGAAATGTTTTTCATCAGCCCTGTAATTCCACCTGAACTAAAAGTGTTGGGGAAAAAAAAGTCAAAACATTTTCAAACAGGATAAGGAACCTGGTGACAGCCAGCACATGGATACTGAAAACAGCTGCTTGTCTGGGTCATATAGGGAATATTGACACATAGATAAGGACACTGGAACCCTTCCGCTGCAAAATACACAAGAGTCACTTTTCATCTGGAAAAAAGAACAGTGCTTCTCTCTGTTCTTACAGGGTGTTTTTAATAGCCTATGGATAACAGAATAATTTGTGACTTTATGACATTAATATATTTTATGACATAGAGTTGTGGCTCTTATTCTGAAAAAAATTGCTAGTGATTTTACTATAAAACTTTAGGGAGTTTTGTAGGATTTTTGCTCTCGAGAATTGTAACAGCTTTTAGTTTCATTTTGATTTGGAACTTGGCAAAACTGAGACATTGAAATCTTAAGTAAAATACATTTTAATGCTCTTTGTTATGATAACACACCCTTTGTTGTTACACTGGAGATGGAAGAGAGCTGAAAGTCCAGACTTTATCACAGCCTGCTCTAAGTCATTCTGAGCCCTGTATTCTCTAGCAAGACTTCACAAAAGTTCCCTCACATAAAACTTTTCTTGGCATGTAGTGACCCAGAAATCCCTGTGCGAAGGCAGCATTCACACCTTGCTTAGGGGTGATCTCACCACAGCTCCTCACAGCCTGACTCCTCTGAGGACACCCCTGAGACCTGTTTGATTTCTGATTTTGGCAAAACACTTCTTCCCATGAAAACCGACGTCAGAATTAACTTCAGTGGGACAAGATTCAACTCTTATTATTTTTAAATCGTGTCACTAATATACTTATTGGAGCCTTGCCCTGGGTGTAATAAAACCTGGTTTAAATTGCTGAAGGGCTCAGCTGCTGCCTCCAACAGCTGCATGGCTGTAATTTGCCAATAGGATGTATTACATCCTGATTACAGTTTCTGTTGAGTGATAGGCCAAAATTACAAGGCAGAAATGTGGCTAATCATGATAAAGGAGATAAGTCTATTCATCCACTGCCCGCATTTAATATTTGCAGAGCAGATGCTGTTTGTTCCCTTCAGCTGCATTTATATGGAAATGCACTCTCATTCTGAAGATGTCTTAAGGTTAATGAAAAACTTTATTGGACATTTGGACGGGGGAGGGAGGGAGAAAGATGAAATATCTTGGAAGATTTCTCTTGGCTTCCCAGCCCAGATAAACTTACACAAATCAACCAGTCATTGTAAGAAAAGCAAAGTGAGCTACTCCAGGCCAGAAACAGATGTCTGTGAACGTTTAAGTCTCGTGTTTTTGGCAGATGGATTGGCAGCATAGGTGCGAGTCACACTAGGAAAGGCTGTACCACTCCAGGGATTAAGGCTGGAGTGGGCTGTGCATGTCATTTATTGCCCTTGTTCCCACCAAGCAACAGAGTCCTTCAGGCTGCAGTTAAACCACCTCTGGTGTTTTGGCTCACTGGGCCATAAAACCAAGCCTGAGATCTCAGAATCACAGGCTGGTTTGGGTTGGAAGGAACCTTAAAGCTCATCCAGTCCCACCCCCTGCCATGGGCAGGGACACCTTCCACTAGCCCAGGTTGCTCCAAGCCCCAACCAACCCGGCCTTGGACACTTCCAGTGATGGGGCAGCCACAGCTTCCCTGGGCAGGTTAGGGCTGCATTAACACATTGCCACCATAATAGACCAGAGAGGTCCCAGAAGTGTGAGATTTGTGAGTGTAGGAAATCTCACTTACAGCTTAATAACAGATGCGCTCCACAAGCTTGTGGTTGCAGTCTGGGGGAGCCTGTGGGAGACCCCCAGTTCCTGCTCTCAGCCCCACCTGAGCTGCCCCAGGCTGCAGGAGATGCAGTGCCAGCCCCGAGCAGAAGAGCATCCGTCGGGGACAGGGAAAGAAAACGAGCTCGTCAGGACCGGAGCTGAGTTTACAGCCCGAACAATGTCTGTGTTTGTGCTGCGTGTGCAGCACTGATCTGAGCTGCTCTCGTACCCTGACACACAAAATATCTTGTGTCTCCCCTCCGCCCCTCTGTGCATCCCTCTGCTCCGGTGCCTTGTTGCTAAATAACTGCCACAGCTCCGGCTGGAGGGATTAGATCACCAAGGGGTGCTCACAGCAGAGCCTATTTATCGCCAGGGGTAATCTGGCATTACAGACTCTGGCATTACACTCTCCCCGGGCCAGCCGCTATAAAAACCCGGGCAGAGCCCGCGGCGTTTCCAGGGGCCGGTCGTGCTGCCGGCGTTGCCTGGCTCAGCTATTTTCTATTCTCCAAAGCCCTGCTTACTCCTGGGATGGAGAATTTGCTGCTCACGTGTTGCAGGCTGCTCTGACTCACGGCAGCCTGGCTGTCTCCACGCTCAAAGCACGATTTTGCCCCTGGGTACCGAGCCTTTCTCTCCCCGGCCTCCTAAATGTGTCTGGGGGGAGTCACCCATTCACTCCCTCCCTTCCCACCATCTGCCTGCGCTGCTTAAAAATCCCCCAGTCGGGGCCGCCTGAAATGAACTCATCTGCTACGTGATTCTATTAATCAAGGAGGTTTTGGAGGATATTTCTCCCGGCTCTTTTGCTCCGTCCCTGCTAAAAGTGGATTCTGCCCCACGCACTCGTAATGGGGAGGGATAGAAAATCCTCTGGCAACGCCAAATAGAAAGCAGCCACTGAGCCACGACACGAGGGAAGGGCAGGCGCCTGTAACACAGCCCTCTGTGCAGCAGCAGGTCTTCAGAGCCTGAGGAAAGGGCTGATGAGGCAAAAGCAGGTTTAAAACACCAAATGGACACAAATTAGGGCACCTGACTGTATAAAAAATACATTTAAAATGACAAAGGAAATGCATGTCTCCTCTGGTCATTAGCACAAATCCTGGGATGGAGTGTTATCAGCATGGCTGTGATAAGAGGAGGAATGCATTGGGTCCCCAGCAGGGTTGTGGGGCCCTGGAGCACACGGGCTGCTGTTTCTGCTCCAATTCTATGATGAAAGGCCCTTTCCTTAGCAAGGATATTGTGCTCCAGGAACAACAGTGTAGTCTGGTTTATACTAATGCAGTAAAAATACAATTTTGAGGAAGAATTTCTTCACTGAAAGGGTTGTCAAGCATTACAGGGGCTGCCCAGGGAAGTGGTGGACTCACCATCCCTGGGGCTGTTCAAGAAACTGGATGTGGCACTCAGTGATATGGTTTAGATAACAAAGCAGTGTTCAGACGAAGGTTGGACTTGATGATCTTGGAGGTCTTTTCCAACCCTAATGATTCTATGATTCCAATCTTTCTGAAACACTCTGTGAACTCCTGATTAGCAGTGTTATAGCAAAAATAGGTATTCTTAATTCCTTCTTTGTTTCCACCACTCCTGGTACAAAATACAGTCCATAGCAGAGTCCCTGATACCTCTGACAGAGACCATTTCCAGTTTGTGTTGTGGTGTTGAGATATGCCAAGTGTGAGATCCCAAATGCACCACAAATAATTGGTCTTGTGCTTTTACTCTTCATGTCCCAGTCCTTCTTCTGCTCAATTTTTGCCATTTTTTTCTTGCATTCTCACTTATTAGCACAGGAGGAGAATGCCTGCAAACACTGTGGAATAAATACTTTTCCAGCCGAGTGGGAGCAGATCCCAGAGAGGAGTTTTGGCTGCAGAGCAGATTGGGAGTTACACCAGGCTTGTGGAGCCCCTGGACTAGCTGAGCTGCTCCTATCACACACATAAGGGTTTGACATAATACCAATAACATCCCTCTCCTGAAGGAAATTAAGACCATTCAGTAATGCTGAACTATAACCAACATTTTAAAAACAAAGCCGTTTAATGACTAATTCAGATTCCTCCTCCAGTAATCTCCAGAATGAGGAGTACAGAGGGAGGGAAGCATTGAATTCTTGAAACACATATTGCCCCAAACACTCCTAGGCAGCCCCCTGGGATGTGTATTCATCAGCTTGGGCTGGGGTTGGGGCTGAGTGTGTTTCCAGAACATTCTTTGTGACGAAGATAATCTTTTATTTGACTGAGGGTTCGACAAGCACGGACTTGATTAACTTGGCTGTTGCAGAGTTGTCAGAGGAACAGGACTGTACAAACAAGAACTCCCCAGTGGATATCCAAGACCCAACTGCTCTCCAGTGAGGCCAGAGACACACCAGCAGCAATGCTCTTGTACAGCTCGTCCCCATTTTTCCCCAGGAAGTTCTTCATGTCATCAGCAGGATGGTATTACTAGGTAGCCTGTCTGAGGAGATAAAACTGAGGCTGGGAAAAAAACCAACCCCACTGATTCTCTCTTATTACTATCATTCATTAGGCTACTTTTTCCCATAAGGATTTATCCTGATGTCTTATCACAAATCAGTAATTCCTTCTCTTCCTCGTGCAACTGCTGTACTAGTGACTGCAAGCTTGATACTCCTGTGGCCGAAATGGGACCCCACGTGCCAATACAGGCAGTTCAAAGAGGGAATATGGGATCTTCTATGTTGTAAGAACTGATTAAGGATGGTAAAGCAACTAGGGAGGCCAGGGTGATGGCTTAGCTTCCTCCATCCCTGCAGCCAGCTCTCCAAAGGCAGCACAAGTGCTCCATTTGTCTTGCTGAGATGCCTCTGAGGGCTGAGAGAGCTGGTTTGCCCCTTTGCTGAGCTCTTTCTTGAGCCCCCACCACAGCTGGTGCCGATGAATTCCTTGCAATGGTGCTGCCAGGCTTCAAGGCCAGGCTGAGGTTGTTGTCTCTGTGCCACAAACTGTCAAATAAAAGTTTATTGTGACCACTGAACAAGTAAGGCAAAGCTTCAGAGCATCACAAGCTCTCTGTAAGGCTCTTTCCCATTAGTTATGCCTCTGTCTACTGTCAGTCCTGTAAAAAAATAACCATTTCCCTTCTTTCAGGGCAAGTTTGATTAAGTTCAGTCCAGAATTGTAATGCTGTGCAGGAAGCTGCAGAACCTCAGTCTGAAAGTGTTGGTCTTGTTCCCAAATCTGTTCCTGACCTCTCTACGTTTATTTTCTCTGGGTGTGAAATTCTCTTTGACCTAATTACAATTCCCACTTGGCGTTTTGGCGCTGGAAATTTAGATGTAGAGCTGCTGAACCAAAAGTGTGTCAGATGCACTGTGGTCACCACCTGTGCCTCCGGGAGGGGAGATGAGCAGACAAGGGCTGCAGGCACCAGGATCATTTTACATTTAAGCCAGTGTTTAATTCTCCTAATAGCCCCAAGATTGCAGGAGCTCAAAGCTTTACACCAGGGATTAAGAGACCTCCTAAATATAGGCTTGTTGTTGCAGGGAAGGTAAAAGAACAACAGAGTCACTGAGAAGTGTTCTTGAAAAACATTTATTTCTGGAATGGGTTTATAGCACTGACTCCCAAGCCCCACAGTTTCTCCCAACACATAATTCTGGGGACAGTAATCTTTGATGGAAAAAAAAAAAAAGCCATACAAAGAAGCCCCCAAACAAACAGTTTGGTACCAAACTGTGCCCAGGTTCTCTCTGGGCCTCTGATGTTGAATGTTTCATCCCAACTGGGACAGAGCTGCCCTGCTCCATCCCTTGGTCCCAGCTGCAGGATGGTTACACTGCCAAAGGCCCCAAATAACCGAGGATGTTGTGTTTAACTGCAAAATAACCAGGGGGGACATGGGCAGAGAAGGATTCAGCTGCTGCTATTTTTGCAGACATCATTTAAAAAGGAAATCTATGCATTCCAGTTTCACCTCCTGAGCCCCAGCGTTAGGAAAGTCAAATACAAACCCAGAGACCAACGTACACAAAATAGTGACCAAGTGTCCAGACATTTCTAAGCCCCTCAGTTTACTGTGCCATGATACCTCCAAAAAGCAACAAAACCCTCACTTTCGGATCATGGTGGATCTTATTTTTAAGAGGGAGGGGTAGAGATGCAGCACATATCATAGCAACTGTCAAGCAATGTTTAAGGCAAATTTATTCCCATTATTAGGAGTCAAAGAATTTCTGTGTTTGTTCACTTTGTTGTTTAAGCTGTTATATGTCTCAGCTGGACATTCAAGCTTAGATGATTTAATCAAAGTTTGAGGGAAGTCAACTCAAGCTGATCTGAGCCTAGAACAGCAAAAAAATATTATTCCCAAGAATATCAGTCAGAACAAATTTTTTAAAAAATTAAAATAATTGATGTTCAGAACTCCCCCAAAACTTTCTTCCTTCAGAGACCAGGTTGAGCCCAACTAAAACCCGCAGACATGAAGAAGGACACAGTGGCAAGCCTCTACAAACACAGGGCTGAATAGGACCAAAGCAGAACCAAACCTAAATTCCACAGATGCAAGAACATGGACAGAGTTATGAGTAAAAAAAAGTGCAGAAAAAAGAAAAACAGAAGCCCAGAGAGGGATATTTAATGAGATGGAATGAAAAATAAAAGTCCACTGTATGGAAAAAAGGGAGTTCTTAGGTGCAGCCACAGAAAGCTGGGGATTTCAGTTGCCTCATCTCTCAGTTGTGTTAGTTTGTTGTGCCTTTCCCCTCCCTTTTGAGATCCAGGTGATGGTGCCAGGAGGTTCACGTGTTTACTCAGTCTGTGCATCATAATTAGCCCCCCCTGCTTTCTTCAGCTCATTCTTGATGTAATCCTCATCCAGCTCTTTGTGGTCACTGATCACAAATTCTTTGGCAAAGTTCTGCAAGAGATAAAGAAAAAGCCTGTTAAAAAAAGGGGGATAATTGTCCAAAGAGCTGAATGAAGACGGGTTATGCAGCTTCCAGGGCTGTGTGAGCTGCATGGCCTGGTCTCCTGTGGCGGGGATGATAAGTAGAAAGCTGCGGATGAGACAGAGGACTAGTGAAGGGAAAACCCAAGACTTAACCTGGAAAAATTTTATGTGTCTACTTCTGCGGTCACCAACTGCAAGCCCCAATCCTGCCCTGTGCCACAGCTCTTCCAGGTGATAAATGCACAGGCCAGGTTAGGTCAAGTTTCCTAAGCAGTATGTGAAGTAAAACACTCAAAAGTGTTGACCTCCTAACCACCACTGACCCTCAGCATAATCTTGGGCAAGTCACTAATCCTCTCTGTGCCCTTTTTAGGACCCCTTCTCCTAAAAAAAGAACAGTGCTACACAGAATAGAGTACACCACGGTGTCACACCCTGCCACTGAGGGGAGGATGCTTCAGTTAAAGATTGAACAATACAGATGGTACCAGGAGCAAGTAAATCCATAGATTTACTGCCTCCTCCTCTCAACTGTCCAACACACATCGTGGTCAGACCCAAGATGCTGTACCAGACAGGCTGCTGCTGTTGTTAAAGGGCTCCACTATGCTCTGTGGTTTAATGATCCAAAGTGACCTTTGAGGACAGGCTTTATGAATACACTTGTGCACTGCAGGGCAGTTATCTCGCTGCTTGAGAGCTCTCTGCAGCTCCTGGGAGCCAGGCAAGCCCCAGGCAGCTCTGGGGTGGGAGGTTGTGAACAGAGAAAACCTTTCTGGGAGCAGAATGGGATCCCATGGTGTCTTTAGGGCGCTTGTCAGGGCAGTGTCACCTCAGTCAGGGATTTGTTCCCTTGCCTCACAGCAAGGCTGGCATCCATGTGTGTGCACAGACATTTCAGCAAACATGCTATTTGCTTCTTGCTTTAGCATTTTCCTTCCCTTCCTAACCACAACTGAGAACATTGCATGAGCCTCCCTTCCCCCAACCCACAGGGGTTTTACACAGCGTGACAAACACAAGCATCCCTTGCACTCGACCAAAAATATGAATTACAATCCCAACAGCCCTGCTGCAGTGCCTCAGGAAAGCTGCAATGCCTGGCTCCCTGGGCAGTGAGTGCCCAGAAGGGTGGTGGGCTCTGCCTGGGAGAACGAGGCGATGCTCTGAGAGAGCAGCACTCATCTTGTCCGGGTCTCCCTGGCACTGGGGCAGCCCTGGCACAGCCGTGGAGGGGGGTTCTAATTGGCTTCAGACTCTAAACCATGGGAGAGTTCTTTATTTGGCAGCGTCTCAAGGGTCTCAGTTTGGGATCAGAGCCGGGTAAAGGAGGGGGTGGAGGAGGATTCAGCTTGAAAGAGCCTCAGCACCTCTTTCATGCGGTGGAAGAAATGGAAGGGAGAGGAAAACAGCTCCCTCCCCCACGCCAGTCTCCCGGGCTGCGGCTGATCCTGTTTCACACTGTAGGAAATCCTCGCTCCCGGAGAGTTGCTGGGGGGAGGAAGCTCAGAGCAGCCGCGGGAGCCTTGTCTGCTCTGCTTGGCTGATCAGCAGCCACACAGAGTCCCCAGAAATAACAACCCCTTCACAGAGCCATTTGCTCTGCGCCTCAGTGGTCGGCTTTTGTGCTGTGGGGGCAGGCAAACATTACAGGCACTCCTCCACGTCTTGGCAGAGTTCAGAGAAAATGGGAAAGACATTGTTTTTTAGAGAAAAGAAAAAAATCCTTTTTATATTTTTTTTGAGATGGGAAATAGAGAGGCAAACTGCCCAAACCATCACATTTGGTCATGCTCACAAGTGTCCTACTTCCAAGCTCTCCTGGGTGAGATCTCTGCAAAGCTCAGCTCTTGATAAGACCAAACCAAAGATTTTTTCAGTGATTTGATGCTCACTGAGGTGTGCTACCTACATGAGTTTGGAGCTGAGCCTTTCCAATTCCTTTTCTATGTGCTACCAGGTTTAACAAATTTCCCTCACCTCGGGAAGATTATCCAGGACTACCTGAGTTCAGTGCAAGTCTTTGCCCTGACTTTAGTGAGAACTCAGGCAGGCCTATAAAATCATTTCCAAGAGGGATTCCAGGAAAAGTGTGTGTATTTTATAAAAGAGGGGAGGGTTTCCTTCAATGACCACTCTGCAGAATCCAGCTGATTCTGAAGTTCAAACTGCAAGTTTGCTCATGCCTGAACAGAGGAGAACTAAATTATGTGTGCCACGAAGTAACTACAATTACTCAGATGTCTTCTCAACTAGACACTTATCCAGATGATTCCTGGGAGATGATCTGTGGGCATGAGCTACGATTTCACATCAGTACCACCAAGACACCTTGCAAGGATTGAGCAATTTTCCCCTAGCAGTGACCAGATGGGTTCTGCTCCTAGCCACTCTTAAATATCCTCTTAGCTGACTGGGCCACCTCTTGTGCCAGATTTGTACCCTCAGAGCGCAATCTGGGTCATTGCTATTAATAACTCTTAGCTTTATTCCATTCTGTTAGGGTCCTCCTTGGTTCTTTGCACCAGGTCTTACCCACCACGGTGTCTCCCCAAGCCTGACCCCCAGGGGAGAAAGTGCTCTGGAGAGTTTGCTGCCTGGAACTTCTGATTTCAATATCCTGCTTGACCCTTCTCCAGCCACAGCCTCCCTCATCACTCTGAATTTACTGTCTGAGCTCTTTGGGGTTGAGCTTCTGCTCAGGGTGCAAATCCTGAGGTGAAGGGAGGCACATGAATATTTTAGAGACAGCTGGGCCTACCTCCTGTGTCATCAGGGCAGGGGACAGCAGGGATTGCAGCTCTCAGGTCCAGAGATTGGGCACCCGTGACCAACAGCAGCACTTTTCAGCCAAGGGCCATCTTATCCAGAGTTCATTCTTTTTTGTCCCCACTGAAGCTGCCAGAATGTAAAGCTACTCCCAACTGATTTAACTGGGTCTGATGTTGGCTAGGCAAGGCAATGGGCTGTATTTAGTATTTGACTGTCATCTGCAATTATAAATAACTGATCACAGCACACCAGCTCCTGCAAGGCACAGGGAGAAATCCCAGCTCCCAGTGGCTCAAAGCAATGCCAACAGGATCCCAGCCAGATTGCTGCCCTGCCACCAGATATTCTTTCTGCCTTTAAGAGACTGGCCTGGGGAAAGTCCCTGCTCCCTCTTCTCTCATCATACCAGTATCTAATGCCTTTCAGGAGAACCAGAGGGGTTACAGCTGCCTAAGGCACAGTGCATCACTCTGATGCTTGGGCCCTTGATTTGCTGACATGTGTCTTCATTTTACATCCTCCACTTCCTTTTCTCTTCTCCTCCCCCCATCCCCAAGCTTTTTACAACCACAGCAAGCTCTGACAGTGAATTCTTGCCTTTGTATTCACCCCAGTCACCAGCAGCCTACAGATAACAAAAACAATGATGCCATTTATCTTTATCACTCTCACAACACAACAGGGACCACAGTCTCTCTGCTGTGCCTCTCAAATCATTGAACAGAGGAAGGTTTGCTCATGGTTCTTCAATACACCTGGGCATGTGCTTCATTTTGTGCCTGAATAGCAGAGGGTCACAATTTTGCAATCCAATCCACTGGATCAACCTCCACAAGACACTATAGACTGAAAGGGCTCAAACCATGCAAGGCTGGATTGCAAAAAGTGAACCTAAATCTCTCCCTGGGAAGCATGAAATTTGTGCAGCAAGCTCAGTCCTTCCCTTCCAGCCAAATCTAAGGGGGGGGGGGGGAAAGGTGGAGTAGATTTTATTCCTATTCCAAGCTCTGAATGTTTAGCATATGGGCCATAAAATTTCCCTAAAGTGCCCAAGGGAAAATCTGTGTGGTGCAGATATTGTACCAAAATAGGTCTGCAGAGGCTCTTATAAATCCCAGCATGGGTAGGCCTGAAGCCAAAAGGAAAATCCTTGTATCATCTACAGACACTTGGGTTCTCAGCAGCTGGGGATGGTGCCAGGTAGTGCCAGAGAAGCTTCTTGACATTATTATTTACATTGGGGCTTGTAGCTTGATATTCAGAATCCTCAGTTCTACTGTGCTTAATATCATGAGTCCCATCCATTGGTCATCTTATTTTCAGTGCATGTCCCATGTTTCTTTTCCAGTCTGGTGTGATCCCAGACCTGGGGTCATGGGGAAGAAAGGACATGTCCTGTGGCTGCAGCAGAGATAAGTCCTGGCAGGGCTTCTCTGAGTACAAGAAGTGCTGTGAAGTGCCAAGCACCTGCAGCAGTACAGTACCACTGCCCCACACTGCTCGGGCTGCACCAGAGCTGGTCCTGCACTCAGCCCTCAGGCTCCAAGCTACCACTAAAAACCCTCTCTTCACATTTACTCCCTGCCAATTTTCACATGGACCAGTTCCAGCCACTGGGAGAAGCCAACCCAAACTTCTGGCAAACACATCTCTCAGCAATGGGAAACTACATTTCAGCTGATCTGCAAATTCTCCCTGTCTGTGCTGCATCCCACTGGAAAAGTCACAGGGTTGTGTGTCAGACGAGGGGTGATGAGCAGCTGCTGATTCTGGCCTGAAAAGGTTACTTTAAAAGTTACCACCTTCTCTAGACTCAGACTAGTAGTTCTTGTTAATCCATACCCATTTGGTATGGTCATTACAGTAAACCAGAACAGGAAAAACAGTCAAAAAGGAGAATTTCATTTGCTTTCCCAGCAGGATCTCACTCACCCTCGTGAGAAAGACTCTCAAAGTCACCATGATGTTGCTGTTACCCTGTGAGTTTGATTTCCTGACTGCCTCTAACAAAGCTATTAAACCACCTTCTGTTTAGACCTCTGTACTGACATCAGGAACCTAAAGCACATATGTGGAGTTCTATGTGTTGTATCTGCCCCAAGACCAGGGACAGTGACCCCAAAAGTGGGTCCACCCTCATGAGGCTCCAGCATCAGTGCAGTGAGGAAGCCAGAGGACAAGGGAAAGGTGAGCAAGGAAAGATCTGGCCATGAGCTCTAAAGCAGGAACTCAGAAGACTTGTTGACATCATGAAAACCAGGCAAATTCCTCACCAAAAATAATAATGAATGAAATGCCACGAGTATTTGCTCACAGAAACAGAGCTGTTTTACCCTGAATATTTAAGCAAATAATAGAGCATATGACTTTGTGGGGGAAGGAATGCTGATGAAAACAGAGAAGAGTCAAAATCCATGGAAAATAAGACAGACTGGTAAAGGTTGGGCAGTTCCTTTGCTGAGACAGCCCTGCAGGACAGGAATTCAGTCCTGTCAGGAGAAAGACCACAGTGCTGCCTAAAGAAGGGTTAAAATGTCCTGGTAGGAAATGCAGTCATGAAGGGCAACAAGTTCACGGAGAGGAAGTTCACTCAGAGGGAAACCAAGTCCTGTTTTCAGTTCTTGAACATTTACATCCAAACCATCCCACTTCAGCACCGGGTGCCACTCCCAGCCCCACAATCCCTGTGCCTGGGCTTGTCCCTGCTCAAAGAACATCATCCCTCTGCCTCTCCTCAGAATATACAGGGCCCTTCACTGGAAGGTTTGATGCTCCTGTATTTAAACCCCACCACTGTCAGGTTCCACCTTGCAGGAATTTTTATGGCTGAGCTGAACCTCGTGCTGGCTGCCATTCCCAGCCAAATCAAACAGCTCACAATAGCCTTGATTTCTGGGTTTAAGCTGACTGTCCTGTTCCACCTGGGCCTCTGGGATAAAAGAGGTCAAAACAACAGCCCTCAGAGCACAGAGTCTCCTGGATGGATTTGTGCTAAGGTTGAATGAGCCACAGCTTGTGCACATAAAGACAGAACCATTCTTACTGTTAGGGACACAAAACATGAGTTCAAGACCAGCTTTGGATGATCTTTTTAGCCAAGTAGAATATATGCCCAAGGCCCTTCCACTGAGGGGGTCTCTCCTGGCAGCTGGTACAACCTTGGTGTCACAGTGACCAAACTGCAGCTGTGCAGAGGACACAAATGCTCTGGCTGTCCGTGCACATCTGCACAAGGTGAGACACACTGCTGTCAATGATGACAAATAGATGCAGCCTTGGAGCTGAAGTCATCCTGACTTACTGTTGCATGAGGCTCTCAGCTGTTTAGATCGTTCTAGAGGTAGGGTTAGCCTGTACCTCAGAAATTAACTCCCAAGCATCTTAAGCAACAGTCTGAAAAGCACAGGATGTTGTGTGCAACTTCCCCCATCCCTGGGTTTGTCCTTGGCCTGGACAGAAGCTCAGTGGATAAAAGATGGAATACTGCATCACCCTACTCCATGTCTCCATTTAAGCAGCAGTCACCACACATTAATTCTTAGCTAGACTCTTAAGAAGATACAGATAAATACTGGTTCCCCATCCTGGCCTTACTTCTAACCTGCTCTCAGCTGAACTACTTGGACCAGATTGCAGGCTTGATCCAAGATTTCCAGCTGAGTTAAAGAAGAAAGGATGGAAAATAAATATCAGTGGAAAAGAAAAAAAAAAGCTATGGAATGTTCCTTAAATGCATTTTTCTACAGTCCAAAAGAAATACAATAAATGCAAACCCCATTTTCCAATAACATTAAAGAGGGAATAAGGATAGGTCCAAATAAGCCAGAAGAGCTGATTCTCAGATAGTACAGATCAGAACTATGGCTATTTGCACCAGATGAGATACATCCCTGTAATTTTACAGTTATTACAGCTAAAAATCAATTGTCCTTTCTTCCTGAGAGATTTTCTGGCAACCTCCTGCACTTGCTATCAGCACTGCTTCCCCAGCCACCTCCCTAGAGATTTCCCAGCACCTGCTCCCCCTTCCAAGGGAGGAACACAAAAGCGAGGGCAGGCCAGCTCCTCTCCCTGCTTTGTGATAGTTCATCCTTTTGTTCAGAAGCCCATAATCTACTCTTCACCACTTAATATCCCTTGTGTTTTCCGTGTGGCAGGTGCTTCCAGGAGGCTGTTCATAGTCCCCATGTGGGAACACTCTTTATCCCGCAGAGGCACCGCCGTGGGTTGTGGTGGGTTGTGCTCGCAGGCGGTGCTTGCACTGACTGTCTTTCACTTTGAGTGTCTTGGTAAAGAACAACATTTATTGGTGTTTGCTCAGTTCTGAGCAGAGCTCAGCCAGAGCTCATCAACACACCCACAGCACAGCAGAGGATACAAAGCAGGAATCCCCTCAACTGCAGCCTCAGTCTTAAATAAAGACCCACAGTTGCTTTGGCAAATATCACAAGATAGTGAGAGCCCTTCAGGTTTCACTGAGGGCTTCCAAAAATTGTTCTAGAGTCCCAGCCTATCCCTTCTGTAGATCACAAAACCAAGGCTGTACAAAAAGCCTCCTTGTGCCACCCTCCTTTGGAAGGAGAGCCATGGCACACGAGGGCCTGCAGAGAGTCAGACTGCAGCAACAGCCCACATTCCCTTCAGGGTTTGTTAAGAAAATATTCCCACTTTAGGGCACTACTTATTCCAAATGATGAACCAACACTGACTCAGATTTGTACTTCATCATTACAGCAAAAAACCAACTGCATTTTTCTATGAATAACTCACACCATAAAATAACCTCTGTAAAAATCAGAATACTGAGAAGGTACCTGAAGGTCAAGAGAATTAGTAAGCATGAAATAGCTCAGGGATAAAATCCCTCCACTAAATTTCAGCTGGACTTTTTTGTCCTTTTTTATTTTGACAATCTGCAAGGTCACATGCATAAAAAGAAGAAAACAGTTCTGCTTTTATCCCACTCTACTCAGAGGGATTCAGTTGCACATGTAGAACTTTCCAAAACAGTTGTCAAGATAATTTCTCCTGGCCAGGAGATCACCATGGCCATGACATTCAGAAGTGCTTTGCAGTGGGTTATGGACAAGGTTGCTCAGTAAAAGTGTATTAAGCACCAGTTGTATTGGTTTTGTAACTTTTAGTACAGACTAATTGGAATATGAAAGCTTTTAAGTAACAGCCAAGAGTGGTTAATGTTCCACCAGATTATTAACTCGTACAGACTACTAATCAAAGATGAAACAAGTGAAATTGCAAATTATATGTAACAGACCTGAGGGACAGATCTTAGCACAGAGCTCAGGAATGCAATTCAACTCAACAGGAATACATTGTCTAAACAGATTTTAAAAAAATCTTGGGCTTAGTGACTCATATAAGAGTCATTCATTAGTACTCTATAATTTAATCTTCAGCTACAATTACACTGTTTCAGCTGCTTCCCATGAACAGAGACTTGCTTTCCTATCTCTCAGGTGTCATTCTGGAAGTTTCTTTTCGGATTGGACCCCTCTTCGTCACTGTCATTCTGAAACATTTATCACCAGTGCTTATCTTCTGAAAGGATAGGAATGTATTACATTCTTCATGCTTCTTCTCTAAATATAATCTTCTGTATCACATAAACCACCCAAATTTGAGGGAGACTTCTTTCTCACCCTTAAGTGTTCTGTTGGGAGATTTCTTTACATAGGCAAGAGCTCAGTTATTGGGGGAGATTAATTTAATCATCAGCCCATTCTCCAAGTGCATAAGCAAGATAATTTCTTGGGCACTGGTGAACTGGCTCTATGTTTAGTTCAAAGAGCTAATCTTGCTTTAAATACTTCTTCAGAGGAAATGTTAAACATGAGCATCTCCTCCATTACAGTCAGTGTTTCAGCAATGGTTCTGTGCAGCCTTTTCCACAAGTCACTTCTCCCCTGGCTGTTGCTTGTTCTCACTCTCTTGGACCGAGCACATTTCTCTTTTCCCTGCTACACCCAAAGCCAAACAGAAGACTATTCAAACCTAGTTAGCTATTAAAGAGCCATTAGTTAATTGGCACTGATAGGGACTTCAGACTTTGGTTGATTAGGTCCATGAGTTCACTGTGCAGAGACAAAAGGCCTCCAGGGAAGTTTAAACAAGGGTGTGGGTTTTCCTGTTTAATTTTACCTTCTTAACTTAATATTGCTCTCTGTCATTCAATATTATATTATTTCCATATCAAGGAAGGTGATGGGAAACATCTTAGTGGTGACAAGGAGGGAAGTGCACATATTCCCTCCTCATGAATTAGTTAAGACTGCCTTAAGCTCAAAGGTGCTCCTTTATGCCTGAGTGCTCAAAGGGCAGATGTTAAGCCTTCCTAGTAGGAAGACAGGCAATAGGAAACTGTCTTCTTTTTAAAGGATTAACTGCTAAGTTGAAGGATGATCCAGTCCTTCCTCCTCTCTCCCCTCCTGCTGGTGTTTGTACAGCTGACAGCGACCAGAGCGGGCGGGTGGGAGCAGAAGGATGAGGTTACCTGTACTACTTCTTTGACCAGAGTCTTGTCAGTCCCAGTTTTGGCTCTCTGCAGGCCACTGACATCCTCTCCAATCCAGGTGATGAGGGCAAACTTGACTCTCTTGCTCATGGCATCGCCGGTGGTGAATCGGACAAAGCCAAACAATCGGACATCATCTGCAGAGACAGAAGGCATAAAATGGTTAAACCCAGAGACTCCCCTGCCTTGCCACTTTCCAGGGTGAGAATATTGCTCTCAAACACCAAGGCAAGGCACTGATCACATGTTACACTGCCAGCATTTGGGGTTAACAGGGTGCTCTGGTCATACAGCCTTTGCCTCCAAAGTGTGCTTTGCCTGAGTTAGGTCTGCCTCTTCCTGGGCTGCTCTGAGTTACTGGGAGGAAACCGCCTGTGCTAGGCACCTCACCTCACATTATTTTGCTGCCAGTGAGTCTGGAAATGGCTAAAATACAGTCAGCAGGCAGGTCAAGAACACAGAGCTAACCCCAGTTCCACATTCAGTCACATCATTCATCTGCAGGTCACTGGTCAAGAAGGGAAGAAAGTCATTTCCCAGTGTCTGTTTCTTACAGGATAGCAGGAATAGGGTCACATTTTATAGCATTACCCAGAAACTGCCCATTGTGCAAATCTGATCCTTTCCCCTCCTTCCCTTCAGCAACATTTCTGGCTCACTTGTAGTATAAGTCTTAAAAGAAGGAGGGAAGAAGAAGGAGCAAAAGAAAAATTCTGCAATTACTTTCCCAGATGTGTTTTTCTACTCCTTCTGAAGGCCTGGAGAGAAAAGTATTGGATTTTAGAACTGTCCTGGTCTTTGTTTCATGGCTGGTTTATGCTGTATCATGCCAGACTGGAGTTATTTAGCCAGGCCATATGTGTGAAAACTTTGTAAACTCTCATCTCGAGGAGTTCCTTCCTCCATTGCAGGGTGACCCATCAACAAGGGCAGTTGGGCACTTTCCTGATCACAGGGCCAGCCTTGGAGCCATGTGGGATTTGGAGCCTTCCACCAGGATTGGGCAGAAAGCTGAGCAGATGGGCAGTTGTGCAATCATGGAATACACCTAATCATGGCTTCTTCATCTGCTAGAGGTCACTCAAGGCCTTTTAAATGAGGTGACTCAGAACAGAAGAACAAACGTGCTGATTGAGAATCACGTTAATCCTGGTTGCACTTGTTCTGACCAGTTCAAAGTGCTTTATAGTGAGTTGCTGTCTTGACTATTTGCCAGGTAAAAATCAGGCTCCAGGTGCAACAATGACTGCCAACATCCCATCCCTGATCCCAGCACGCTCCATGAATGCTCAGGACAGCCCCAGGAGCTCTGGGAATAGTGGAGAAGCAGCTCTTAATTGCTCATCCCCAGAAAATAAGCTGCTAGAGACCAATGCAAAAAAAAAAAAATAAAAAAAAAAATAAAAGGGGTGATATTCTCTGCAAGCTGACATATTTCAGAGCTTCTTTAACACTTTGATTTGCCAAACTCTGAGTAAAGAGAAATTTCCCCTGATAAAAGAGAACACTTTTATAAGTCTGAAAAAATCCACCTATTCTCTCTCTATTTTCTTCTCTCTGTATCTTTTTTTTGCCACCGACAGAGGAATATTAGGAAAACTAGAAAATGGGTGTAGGGGTATGTGTGAGCCAGTACAGTGTTTAAAACGAGCTTCTCTGAAGATTTCAAAATGGAAACAAAGAGAAAGAAAGATCTTATTCAAAGGAAAAATCCAGATGGATCTTTGGAAGGAGAGAAAGAGATGTGTATTGACAGTGCAGGCAAACAAACTTCTCTCTCAGTTACCCTGTTACTGGTGAGTACAAGAAAGGCACGTAGAGACTCCTGTTTCTGACAGCAAATCCTCTTCCCAAGATTGATTAGAACCATAAATGAACCGACAGCCAGGAAATACCCAAGGTGAAGTGAGACAGTAAATCCCCTAACGTTACAATTAACAGCTCCATGAGAAAGCCTTGCTTTCCAGGGCTGACAGTAAAGGAGGCCACGCTCTGCTCAGAACTGTTCTATGGCTCCTATGAGAACACAGTGCTGGAAGGCACTTTAATGTCACCAAGTCCTGGCCTCTACTACACTGTGATGGAGTCACAGCCCTAACCATGGACCCCTCACTTTCCATCTTGAGTCTGTAGGGTTTTCATCCCTGCCCCTCCCACCAAAGGCTGTTACAGAGCCTGAAGACTGGACTATGCCTCTTTATAACAAAGATAATGGAAAAACATAGTGAATGTGAAAAAGCAGTGCTTTTCCATAGCAGCACAGAAAGGAAGTTCCAGGGATGCCCCATCCCTGGAAGCATTCAAGGTCAGGCTGGACAGGGCTTGGAGCAACCTGGTCTAGTGGAAGGTTTCCTACCCATGGCAGGGGGGCTGGAACTGGATGATCTTTAAGGCCCCTTCCAACCCCAGCAATTCTGTGATTCTATGATTCTGTGAATTTATCAGCATAACTTCAGCTGGACATGAACCCACAACTCACTGGCAGCAGCAGGATTTGCTTCTCAGCAGAAGAGTTTCAGTGCCTTCCCATCCTGCCTGAAAGCAGCTCGATCCGTGACACCAAAGGGAGCCAAGCCCAGCAATTCCAGCTTTTATCCATTAGATAACCTGCTCCTCAGTGAGTATGAGCAACTCTTACTTCACCATGTTCAGTCCCAGTAAGTTTAGTGAGCACCTGGGGTTGGACGTGGGGTTCTGAGTCACCATCGCGGTGAATTTACCCGGGGCTGGTTCCCTTGTAGGGGCTTGAAGGGTTCCACCTCAGCTGGGTGCTGCCTTCTCCTGTGTCCCCGTGGGGGTTGTATCCCCACCAGAGCAGCATCTTCAGCTGCCACAACTTTCAGTCCAGTGTATTTAGTACAAACCCCCAAAATGCTTTAACTTGATGTGCCAGTGTGTGAATTGTGGCAGCTGAGGAGCCTTTCAGATGAAGCTGAGAGGGAATGTGAATTGGAGCCCTCAGCAATTAGCATGTCTGTTCCTAAAAGGGCATCAGGGATGGATGTAGAGGTTTTTAGCACTGGCTCAGCCTGGGTATAAGCCTCTCCAACTGCACGTCGAAATCCCTGAGCAGAAGTGGTTGAGTTTCACAATTAGTCTGAAGCATGTTCAGAGTGATAAGGGGATCAAAATGCAAGTTCTTTCATACTCCCAGGTTTCCTCTTTCACAGTTAATCAGTTCCACCCTGCCAGATCACCTCACCACGCTGGAAGCCATCAATGTCACCAGTGCCAATTCCCTGAGAAATCTCAAGGTATAAACATGCACCACCCCCTTTCTCACACAAAACCACTTACAGGGGTTTTAGGAATTTGTTGGCTGTGAGGGAGAGCATAACAAATCATAGAGAGACAGTGTAGATTTCCTCTGAAAGAGGAAATCCTGCCTAGAGCTGTGCAACCCCCTTCCTAGTCACTGAGCCGTGAATTTCAGGGCAGAGAGAAGCAAAAAACAGATCTGGGTAGAACGGAAATAGCAGCTTTATTTGAGAAAATCTCACAAGTTACAAACAGCAGAAATGAACAGTGTCAGTTCCATTAATACCACTACTCCCTTCACTATGGCTGGACAGCAACAGGGCTCTACAAACAGTGAGGAGCAAAATGAATGTCTTAATGAGCATCAGCTGATATTACTCTCTGAACTCCTTATTTATCACTAGGCAGAATTTTCCAAATATTCTGAATAAGATGCCCTTGGCTGTCAAGAAAGCTTGATGCCAAGCTGCAGAGGTTTCCTTGATGGTGTTCTTTTTTTCCATCCACTCGAGCCCTTTGGTTTAGCTGTACTGAAAAATTCCCCATTAGATTAAAATGCACTGACTCATCAGTAAAAGACAATAGCTGCAGGAAAGAAATACACTGTCAAATTGTCATGGTCTTATCTTAGGGCTCTGAATGGTCTGAGACGTGCCAGGACAAAACCACTGCTCCCAGCTTCACCTGCCTGCTGGCTCAAGGTCAAATACAGCAAGGCAGGTGATGGAGTGATCTGCTTTTGTGTTCTGTCCAACAATGAATTATTGATAGCACGTGGCAGGTTTCATGAGGATTTATTTTGTTTGTTTCAACTGGATTAATTTTAGATTAATTAGTCAATTTTCTACCTCATCAGTCACCCCTGTAGCCCCATGGCTAGAAATGCAGACAGAAAACTTCCCTACCTCTTACTACACTGTTTTTTTCCCCTCTTAAACCCTGTGCTGAAGCCCATATATCTCCTGCAGTGCTGCCTTGCTCCATGATGACATGTTCATTAAGTCATCTGACGTGTTTGACCCCAGGACCATGACCACAGGGCTTGCTGTGGCTGTGGCACCAAACCTTCTCCATGGAACTCAGGGTGGCTGACGTGAGTACAGGAACACAAATGAAGGGGGGGGATGACCCCACACTGACTTTTCTGGCTTTCTCTGGTCCAGTGAAGCCACCAGCAGCATTTCATCACAATGAGTTGCTGCTACCCCAGTGACAGTGGCCCTGTTGTCTCTCTGTCCTGACCTGGGAGAGCAGAGTGAGACCAAACAGGGGATCCAGCACATCTTTGTTCTCCTTCCCTTAAGGAAGGAATGATTGTGTTTCTTGGCCAGAATTAAGGGCCAGGCAGGCCCCAAAACAAGGAGCAGGTATAAGGTACAACCCTCTTCTTTACCTGCTCCCATCCCAGCAGGATGGTAAAGCAATGCCATTTTAATTAAGCATCACAAAACTGAAGGCAGAGAGTTACTGTGTCAGCGCAGAACTCGACCTGAGGAGTTACTCCCACAGAGATCAATAAGAATATTCCCTAAAACCACCTCCTGTCCATAAGCAAGGGACAGTCTCAGCCATGGCTCCAGCTGGCAGCCAGGAGATCACTGTGACCCTGCCAAGAGCAGGGAGGGCACAGGGGCAGGGGAAGGCTGCAGCCACAGCATGAAATTCCCATAAGCCACCCATGGCCCCAGGTCTTCCTTTAAATAGCCTTTAAGGGAAAGCAGGAGAGATGAACATTTAAGAGGAAAATTAAAAGCAGTAGGAGACTGATTTACAAGGCCCATTTTAGCAACTTAAGATGCAGCCAAATGCAGATAAGCACCTATCTCATTATATGTCCTCGTGTGTTTTTACAAATCTTTCCTACAACCTCAGGTGCCAATGGAACTTTGGTGATCTCTCAACTCTTAGCTCCTAAATTTCCTATATGCAGGCCAAGCTTTATGGGACAATTGATCTAAGCCTAAAAGAACTGTATTAGGAGCTAACTCTATTTCCTAATATTTTATGTCAACCCCAAATGATTTTATAGGGTATTTATTTCAGACTAAAGATTTTCAGTTCTTCCTCCTGCTGAATGCACAGTGTGGTTTTGGCCTGATCTTTTCAGACACATGAATAACTATCCCATTTCATGCTGTCATTGCAATTATTTATCTGGACTGGGGCTTTCCAAATAAAAGGCTCATTATTTCTTTTGTCAGAGATGCATTGAAAACAGCTGTTCACATATGGCATGGAATGGGGGGGGGGGGGGAAATACAGTCTTCCAACCTCTCTGTTGCTCAATGGCAGAACACACATTCAAAAAAAAATGAAAGTAAACCACAGGCAGAGACGATGCTCTGCTGCTTCCTAATACAGACCCTGAGACAACTGTCCAGGGCTCTCAGGTACTACTGACACACACACAAGTTTCACAGGATGTCATTTCAGTTGTTAAGTCATTCTACTCTTCTCAGCAACAGCATCACCAGCCGGGTTATAAGACTTTGAAATTAAGAAGAGCAACAGAAAACCTTCACATCCTTCTGTACAGTAACCTTCAACTCTTATCTGTGTTTCTGGCTTCATATCCACCAGCTCAGCTCTGGTTTTTATTCAAAGTGTACTGATGGCACGTACTCCTAACCACCAAATTAATGCCATGTCTGGACCCACGCCATCTGCAGAGGCAAGAGCTGTAACTGGGAAGTAAAATGGCTCAGAAGCCTTGAATTAAGTCTTTGTTTAATGCAGGGGTAATCTGTGCTGTTAAGCCCAACCGAAACAGTCCTTAGCCACAAGACACAGGAGGTGTCTGCACTGAGTGTTTAGTAACCCTGACACAATGAATGTCCTCGACTTTTATCTCCAGACTCTTTGGATCAGACAAGCACAGTCACACAGGTTGGTCATTAGTCAGGATTGCAAGATGAAGAGCCACGAGCAGCCACCTCCTACTCACAGCAGGATGTGCCAGTGGGTTAGACCAACCTCCTTGACTTTACTTTGGGCTAGACTGGAGGAGAGGTGTGCACACATCTGGGAGTGGTCTTTGGAGGACAGAGGAGACACTGCCTGACGCTAAAACAGAGTCTACTTCCTCTCAGCCAGTGTTTGTGTAGTGACTGACACAGGCCTTGACAGCAACAGCACGACAGCGACTGACACACAGAAGTCCAGGGTTCAGCATCACCCTGGGACCCTGAACAAAATGGCACTGAAGTAGATTTTCTATCCAGGTTTCCTTCCTGTAAGAGGGGCTACTGCTGTCCCCAAACAGGAGGATGGGAAAAGGATGATAGTTTGATGATGCACTTTGTTAAACTTCTCTGCTAGAACACAAAGCTTAGTAAAGAGTTCAGAAACAAAAAGCCTCCACCATGTGTAGGTCTGATGTGCAACACGTTTCTGAGAGTAGAGCAGTGGAACAATGAAACCCACAGCAGGAACACCGGGTGCAGTAGCAGTTCCTGGCCTCACCACCCCAGAAGCTCAGCACCTCTCTGTGTGTTCCTCCAGCAGCAGCCACAGAGTGTGGCTGAGGTGTGCAGGGCTGGAGGTGTGCAGGGCTGGTCCCCAACAGGGCCTCTTTGAACTGCTACTTCCTTTTAAAGAAGCAATTTCAGTCTCTTGCTTTTCCCTTTGTCCTCAACACTCTCGTTCCCCGAGGAGGTTTGCAGAATCAGCAATGGGCTGGGCATGAAAAGGGTTATGGATGAGGGGGAGGAAAAGCAAAAATACAACCCTGCCACCAACAGCCCCCTCCAGCCCTCCCTAACCCCTGCCACTGCACAAGGCAGGACATCCACCACAGGCAAATGTTTCCCAGAGTGGTACAAAAGCCCTTCTTGGTCTCAGAGCCACACAAATTAGCACACACTGACCCGTCTGCACCATCACTCAGTGCCCTGGAGGGCAGCAATGTGTACGAAGGTGCTTTTAATGAGAATGGTTATTAAAGAAAGCAGGGACTCAGATGTTTGCAGCTCAGAACGACACTGAGGTAGCTGGTTCAGAAAGCAGAACAGAGCAAGCTCTGATGGTGACTCTTTGCACACTGAGGTTTTCAATCCCAGCTCCAGCTCCCACCTTCAACCACCAAACTGTGCTCAGCTTCTACCACAGGCAGCTGCAGCACTTTGTGGCTTTCAGGGCACTGGTTTTCATAAAACAGGAAAGTTTATTCTGATAACAGTTTTTTTAATCTTTTAGTCACATTTTCTGAAGCTGTTTGCTTTGATAGCAGCTCTTCTCCCCTCCAGCAAAATGTAAGAGACCAGCAGGGAAGAGACGTAGCGATAGGAAGGAATAATATTTAGCAGCTCTTCCCATCCCTTCCTACTCTTCTCTACTGACTTTGTTTCAGTAGAAATACTCCAACCAGCTCTACTTCATGGCAACATTTGGCCCCTTTCTTCCAGATGGGAAGCAAAGCTGCAACTTCGCTGCTGGCACAAGGCTTGATTTCTGACTCTGTCTAGCAGGCCAGGTGAAGGTTTGCTGCACAGATGGAGGCTCCAAAACTTCCATTTCCTCCTTCCCCAACTGCTGCACCGTAATTCGTGGGTGGAGGAAGATCCTTTCCAGCTCTCAGGCAAGGACCAGGTGCCTGAATTTGCCTCACTCCTTAAGCCTCCAACAACTGTGCTCCAGAGTTAGGTTTGAGGACAACCTCTTGGCCCTGGTCTGCCAAGGAACAGCCCTCCAGCTGCGTGCTAAGGGAGAGGGAAAGAAGGAACAGGAAAAGGGAGCAGTGGAGCAGCTATAAGGGATTTAGCTCCCCATTAAAGGCTAACAATAGGCCACAGCCTACCCCACAGCGCCGCTTCCCTTACGGTGCTTATTTATAAAATATACAAAACTTCCTTTATTTTTCTGTAAAAATGCCTCAGTACTGGGGCCAGTTTGGCACTTTGCTGGTGTAAAACAAGATTTCCTTAAGCTCTATCTGTTTGAATACCCTGTTTATAAATACAGGTTTGGCACATGCCAGCCATGGCAAGAACACAGAACTGGCCAAACTCCCAAGTGCAATGTGTGCCTCCATTAGTTGTCATCCCACCCAGCCCAAACGGTGCCTGTGCGCTGCCAAAGCCCCTCTTGCCTGCTCAGCCACTCGCTAAATGGATTCTCTTTGCTGCAAAAGGGAGGAGAGGAAGTTCTTGAGAGGGTGCCATCCAGACAAAATGTTAAAAATCAACTCAGACAAAAGAAAGACATGGACTCTGTAAAGGCAGGAAGAGAGAATACATGGGGAAGGCTCCTCTCTCCTCTGCAAGACTCGGATGTCTGGAGATGCTGGAGATGCTCAGTTGTGTTGGCCACGAGAAGAGACAGAGAACATGGGGCTCATACTGAAGTCATTGACCTCCCAAGAAAACTACTAACCACTAGCATGAACTTCCAAAGTGCTGAGCCCTGGGCATTCCCATGTGTCAGGTAATTGCTTTTTCCCTTCTGCTGTCCATGAAGAAGAGTTGAGTGGGAAGGAGTTTCTTCACTGCAGGATATCAGCTCCTCTGACATCAACTACAACAAGATCTTTCTCAGTTTTGAAAGTTTTCCCTGCAAAGCTCTCCAGAACATCTGGAATGGAGTGGCTGCATTAATCCCAGTAAGACCCTACTGCCAAAGTCGTAGCAGAGCAGTCTAAACTATCTTGATTCATGGCTGCTTTCCAAAGACTCAAATGTACTTTTCTCCTATGATATTTATTGACTGATCAGACCAGTCCCGCCCTCAGTTAAGTTCCTGGAAGTTCTCTCCTTCAGCTCAATAAAGCACAGCCAAGCCCTGGGACTCAGACCAATGCACAGGCACTGGTGTTTCCATGGCTATGGGACTGATTGTGGTGTCCCCAGAAAGGCAGAGACCACTCAACACACAATTCCTTCACTGCACAATCACATCATCCTAAAAAAACAGGTTAACCACAATACTTGATTGTAGAGTAACTGGGTGAGTGAGGAAGGCTTTACTATAGCTCAGTACTAGTTACAGACACTTCATATCTCACATCACTTGGTGTCATTGTTAAATAGCAGCCAAGACAGGAGGAAATTTGAGATAAAAATCAAAACCCGCTTTTGCGAAACTCATCAAATGTCACGATCAGATGAAATTAAATATTCATCTACTTCTGTTTTCCCCTGGCGTTGTTCCTCCTTTTAATGTTCTACGACCAACAGTTCAACAATCAACTGCCACGTTTAAACCTGGAGCCGCAACAGTTGCGGTTGTGCAACCACATCTACAATTGTTTCCAGGGCTGTGCTGTTGGAGCCGATCTTTGCAATACCCACCCTCTTCTCAGGTCTCACGAACTCAAAAACTCCGAGCAAGCCTTCTACCTGCAGTTACTTTAGCTCTATGAATTTCAGAAGAATTTCGGAAGAATTTCGGAAGAATTTCCTTCCCAATGATCTGTATGACAGCATCTTTATAGCCACAAAACCAGTCGGTTTTGCTCTGAAACTGCAGTGTCAAACACGGAGACCGTTCCTTATCGAGTGTTTTATCTTGTTTATAACCAAGAAGCACTGAAACATTGTGCAAAGAGGGGGGAGAAAAGCCCAAAGGACCTTAAGTCTAAGGGTGAGACAAAGGACCGGCTGGACTATGGACTCGAGGGAGTTGCACTCTGTGGGGAAACCCGATGGCACAGGACAGGGCAGGCACGGGGAAGCAGAAGCACTAATTTCAGTTTGCCCAAGTTTTCTCCCATCCTTTCCCCCCTCGCACCGGGCAGCACGAAGGACGGTCATGGCCAAAGCAATGGATACGGAGCTTACCTGTGCACTTCCTTTTAAAGGTTTCATAGTCTACCCCTTGGTCTCCAGGGACGATTGTAGAGCCGTTGTACTTAAACGTCACCCTTTGAGAAGGGAAAAGAGAAGGGGAATAATACAGTTAAAAGTCACCTTTTATGGGATGGGGGAAAGGGAAGGGGAATAGCACATTTAAAAGTCTCCCTTCGGAATGGGGGAAGGGAAGGCGAATAATACATTTAACAGCCTTCAGGAAGGGAAACGAGGAGATGGGGAAGAATATACTGTAAAAAAACTCCATCCTTTAGGAAGAGGGGGAGAGGAGAAGGGGGAAAGGTCTGTAAAAGTCACCCTTTGGAGAGCGGGGAGGGAAGACGAGGAATCGCAGCGCACCGGTGCCTGTCCGGGGGACGCCGGGGGGGGTCCACCTACCAGTTCACCTCGGTGGCATCGTCCCTGACGAGGTTGTACGCCTCCCTGCACGCCTCCTTGTCGATTTTGGTGGCCATGGAGGCGAAGGGGAAGGGAGGGGGAGAGCGGAGCGGCCGCGGAGTTGGGGGACCGCCGCCGCCGCTGCAGCCGCACCTCGCAGAGCCGAGCCGAGCAGAGCCGCGCCGAGCCGAGCCGAGCCCAGCCGAGCCGAGCCCCGCTCCCGAGGCCGTCCCGCCTCCGCCGCCGCCGCCACCAATGGCTCGGCTGGTCCTGCCCCTGCCCCCCCAGCCCCGCCCGGCCCGGCCCGGCCCCGGCGCGGGGGGATCGCGGTGATGCAATAGAGCCCGGGCACGGGGGGCGCCGCCGGAGGGGCCCGACCCGCCGCAGGGATGCCTTTTGCGGCCGCCGCCGGTTTTCCAGCCCCCCGATGCTTTCCCAGCCCCTGACGGACGGGAGGAGGAAGGAGGCAGAGGCGGCGCCCGGGATGGAGCAGCCGCCGGCGGCGGAGCCGGGCCGGGCGCTCGGGAGGTAGCGCAGAGCGGGGCAGGTGAGCGGGGGGAGAGGGGCTGGCGGGCGGGGGCGGCTCCGGGCCGGGGCTGAGCGATGGGGGCCGCGCCGGGGCCGCGGAGCAGCGGGGACCGCCGGGCCGAGCATCCCGAGCATCCCGAGCATCCCCGCACCGCCGCGGGGGAGCGGGGAACAGCCCCGGCTCTGTCCCTGCGGGTGTCCCCCGACTCGAACGGGGCCTGGGGGGGTGACTCGGCGTGGGGACACCCCGCTGCTGGGTCAGGGGTGTGCGCGGGCGCTGGGTCTGTGTGTCTGTGTGTGTCACTGTGTGTCTGTGTTCATGTCTGTGTGTGTGTGTCGGTGTGTCCATGTCTCTGTGTGTCGGTGTGTTCAGCCCGTTTCAATGCAGCGATCTCCCCCTGCCGGGCTCCCAGCGCTGCCCATGAACATTCCCGCATCTCCCCGAGTCACTGCGCTCCTGGGAAATTCGAGCTGTCAGGCGGAAGCGTTGCCTTAAGGCTGCGCTTCAGTCCCGCAGAAATAGAGACAAGGCTTTGCTTTGCTGAACCCGGCTGGAAATAAACATCACCAGATGATGTTGTGCCCAAGGACCGGAGTTTTACAAACCAGCCCTTGGGCGTGTTAGTGGGTTTCTAACCCTAAACATGGGGGTCTGGATTTGCAAATTCAATAAAAACTACATTCCATGATAAAGAAGCATCGCATTTTTTTCTCTTAAAGTTTGCAGGGGATGTTCGTTGTTTATTTCACATCAGCATTTTCAATGTGAAGGCTGAGCAGTGAGAAACCTCATTACCACACAATTACTGATTGTTGTCAGACATCTCGGGGGACAAGATCTCCAGAGCAGGCATTGACTGTCAGAGACACCCTTTAGTGCCACAGTCCTGCACGCAGCTTCTTCCAGCTCCATTCCAGCCCCTGGATGACGTGAGGCTCCTGGAGCACCGGGGCCAAAACACATGAATTGCTGCAGTGCCTCTCTGATGTGGATGAGGTCATAGGGAAGAGAGAAATATCTCTGAAGTCAGTACAAGTGTAGGACACTGGGTGAATCACACTCAGTATCTGTAGGCTGCAGGCTCTAGATGATAATATAATCACACATTAATAGTTCTGAATTTATATTGATCTTCTTTTGGAACTGTTTTTAGGAACACTTTCATTTTTTTAAAAGCCTTTATGCTGGCTGCTCCTAAACATGTTTTTTGTAGTCTGCATTTATCATCCATTGGCACTTGCTGCTGTTTATACCTGTAACAGCTGCTGGTTGTCCTTGTTCCCTTCAGGCTTGATCCTCAGCTCCTGATGTTTCCTGGAGCAGAGGTGGGTGACTCCAATGTCATTCCCCTGAGGAGGAGAAAACCTCACCCTCGTGCAGGTCTCTGTGACCCAGTGACTGCAGAATTTGAATTCTCTTCACTGGGGACTTTGTGCCTCACGCTTTTCAGTGCCAGACTCAAACCTTAGAAAAATACATATCTTCCCTGTGGGACCAAACCTCTTCTCTTTGCTTCTCTTCCCTATCTTTGACACTTTTTCATGGATTTTTTTCTTTTAAGGCATGGAGAAATAAATACTGTGCTGAGTTTCGTCAGGCAGTAACTGGAGAGGGAAAATTACCTACATTTCTGGCTTTGGTGAGCTCTGATTTGCTTGTCATATGGGAATTTTAATATGTCCAACACATAGGTCTTTTCATCTGTGCAGGAAGATGTCACTGGCCTGGCAGAAGCATCTGTACATCTCACAGGAGCCCTCAGAGAGGAAATACAGACAACAGAGAAAGTGAGGACTTATGGACTTCCTAAAAAAAACATCTCCAGCAGGCATGAAGTCTTGTGAATCTGGAGGACTGACCTTCAGCTGTCTAGGCTGTACAATGAAGTTCAGAACACTTGGAGGCAGCTGAGCAAACAGGGTGGTTCTGCACAGCCAAGGACTCCCAGGAGTCTTATCTTTATCCTAAAGTGCACCCCTGCTAGTGCCTTGCACCCTTGGCTCTTTGCCATCTCCCCTTTTTGCTTCTTTTCTGATCTTTCTGTCTGTCCCCAGTCCTGCTTCTCCATCTGTGTCTTTTCTGTGCAGGAGCAGAGAAATTAATGGAGGGAATAATACCCTCTGTCAGGAAGAGGCTGATGTGAATTTTTGGATCATGGTTAGCATTAGGGTTTACAATTTATGGATCACAGCATTAGGGTTATCAAGCAAGTAGGATTTTACTCAGACATTCGAGGTGTTGAGGGTTCTTATCCTGGGTCCCCACAGTCAGAAGGGCTACAGAAGCGGAGAAAATGCTTCTCATGTTCAGACTCAATAATCAGTGAGATGAGTAGAAGCCCATCATCACCTCTGGTTCCTCAGGGGTGTCTGAGGAACATGCAGAATTGCCTGGTACCTGCAGTGGAGGTGGGATGAGGCCAGGGCAGGTGGAGGTGCTGACACCCAGGCAGCCCTGGCACACTCCCCTGTTCTAACACTCCATACACATCATCTTCTGCCAGCAACAGCTGCCCCGTCACCACCTGGGACACGTGTCCAAGCTGAGCTGTCCTTGGTGACAGCACACAGAGCCTGGACACACACAGCCTTCTGCTGGCGATAACCTCTGGAGGATACCCAGGAGTGCTGAGCTGGCAAAGGGTTTTTTCACTTGTAGTGTTGTGTTGGGCACCATTGCACTGAAACGGGACCAGGCGGGTCTGAGTACAGTGTCTTTGCTTCTTACTTCACCTCTGAGACAGGGGCAGCCTCATGTTTACCAAGGCGTTTTTTATTCATTTTTAAGCCTCCTGGGCCGTAAGCAGCAAGGAAAAGCCCCCCAGCAGCACATGCTGCTGGGGAGGTGCGTTTTCGAGGTCAGGCAGTTTCATGGCCAGGTAAGCAAGAGGAGATGGAAATGGGGCTTCTCGCTGCACCTCACTGCACACCCCCACACCCACCGCAGAGCTCATCAGCGCTGTAAAAACGCACATTTGCTCCCCGCAGCAAATGCCCATGGCACGGGTACCCTCGGCCGCCCCGTGGGTACCTGTGCCTCGCCTTGCAGGCAGGGAACAGCCCTGGGATGTGCGATCCGCGCATCCCCCTTTCCCAGGGCAGTGAACAGCCCCAGGATGTGCGATCCATGCATCCCCCTTTCCCAGGGCAAGGAACAGCCCCGGGGTGTCCTGTCCGCGCATCCCCCTTCCCAGGGCAAGGAACAGCCCCAGGATGTGCGATCCATGCATCCCCCTTCCCAGGGCAGGGAACAGCCCCGGGGTGTCCTGTCCGCGCATCCCTCGGCCCGCAGCGCATCCCCTCCCGCGGGTCCCCGGCGCCTCCCCCGCCCCGCCCCGGAGCCTCCCCCGCTCCTCCCGGCCCCGCTCCGGTCCCGCCCCTCCGGCATTTCCTGCCCCGGGCCCGGGGCGAGGGAGCCTCCGCCTGCTGGAATTTATCCCTGCTTTGTTTTCCCCGCTTTTTTTTCCGCCCGGATTTCCCCCCCCCCCAGCCGATGTAGCCGCCGGAGCGGGGCCGGGGCCGGTCGGTCAGCGCGGCCCGGGGAGCTCCGGCCGGCCCCGGGCACCAGCGGTGAGTACGGACCGGCCTCGCTAACACCGCGCTGGGCTGGGCTGGGCTGGGCTGGACCCGCCGCACGCCCAACTTGTTGACACCACCGACCTCTGCCAGCACCGGGGAGCAGCACCAAGGGGCGAAAAAACTGTAATTTTTAAACTCGGGCATCCCCAAGCTGCAGATTAGAACGCGCCGGTCTCGTAATTCGGCACAAAACGGAGGTTTTTTTTAGCGGTCTGAAGGGGCTGGTACAGTGGTAACATCTCCTGTGCCTTTGTTGCAGGAGTGCTGCGGCTCGGCCGGTCATGGAGGGAACCCGGCAGAGCAGGATCTGCCGCCCGCACAAGATCAGCGAATCCTCAAAGGTTCGTACGATTTGTGTTGCTACCAAAAAATTCCAGTTGCAGTAAAAACAAGGAGGGGCGGGGGGTGGGTGGGGAGGTAGAGGGTCTCCTTTGGATGGGCTGATTTTTTGAGGAATGTGAATATTCTGAGCTTTTAAAAAGAGGTATGGAAGCGGTGGTTTACCTGCTCAAATATTTTTGGTGGAAGAAGTTGCTGCCTAGTAACTGAAAAAAAAAAGGCGCAAAAAAAAAAGCAGCAGCAGCAAATGGGCATCTGCTCATCGTGACTCATAGCTTAGAAACCCACATCATTGCAGCACAGTAGTTTCTCTGTACCAAAAATTCAGTCATTAAATGCGATGTGTTTATTTGGGGAATTTTTGTAATTTTTGTACTGATCCGTCTCGTAAAATCCAAGCTTGTTAGAGAAGCAAAGCTGAGATTGCTCCTTAGGTTCAGTCTCGATTTTGTACGTGATGGGAGCCTTGATCCTGCAAACAGTGAGCTCATGGAATTGGTGGTAGTTTCTTAGGCTTGTGATATCAATTTTCTTTGTATCAAATCTGTCTGCACAAATACATTGTTTTTATTTGTGAATTCTCAGAAATCCATCTTAGGCAGCTCTTTATGCAGGTCATCAGGGTGATTTATCAGATGTTAATATCAGCTGTAATTGCCATGTTCACTGTGTTTCATACCAGTGCAAGCTGCTTTTCTGTTGCAGTGCAAGCTCTGGATAACAGGAGCTGCAGAGCAAGGACTTTGTGCTGCCAAAAACATCCGGAAAAGAGAAACTTTTCAGTGCCTGTGTCTGTCTTATCAAAGTTGAATGAGCCAGATCTCATTTTCTTTTGCACCACTGATGAGCAGCAGTACTGCATTAAGAGTCTGAGAGAAATTAGATCTTTGAATCCAAAAGAAGTTAAAATACTGCTCTAATACAATTGATAAAAGATAAATTGGACTAATTTTTAAATGCATCCCTACCAATCTAATCTTTCCCTGAGTGCTGGTCCTGTCTGTCACTTAAATGGTTTAGTCTGAATGTAATGATAATTCATCACATTAAAAATTAATTAGCTTGACAGCATTGTTTTATTTTCTTGCTTAGACAGCAGCTGTCACTATCTGTTAAACTTAGAATTACTAGATAATGCTAAAGCTGTTCTAGAGAATATAAATAGCTTGAGAGAGATGTTCACGTTAAGTGTAAAATTAGTCTTGGTTTTGGAATGTGCAGCTCTCAGCTCCTGTAAGTTGCTCCCTGAATGGACTTGCTAAGTGGCTCAAATATGTTAATGTATTCGAGTCCATCCAGTGCCAGGGGTGATGGTTCCATGCCTGATTTCTGAAGGAGCAGCAGTTCTACGTGGCAACAAGGATTTCAGGAGCACAAGTTGTCGGGAGTATTTGCGGTCAGGATTATGCTGCTGACTCAACATCCAGCTCCGTAAATAGGGATCTCTGGCAAATCTTATATTCTGGTGTAATCTTGTTAGGCGTGATGGTGGTATTACAGAATATTAGAGGGAAATGATCAGCCAGTTTCCAGGGATGAGAGGGAATATGGTTTTGGTTCAATCCAATAACTGTCCCCATGAGTCTGATTCGGGAGAGGGGGCTGCAAGTTGTTACTTATTGTCTGTTCCCCCACTGTCCTTGATCATAGTTGCCACAGAAGTGTGGTTTATCCTCTGCCATATTTATTCTTCCTCCTACCTTCTCCATCCTCCGGTTTCTGCTTGGACTTCTGTACAATACCAGCTTTTCTCAGCCTCAGAAAAACAAATAAAAAACTTTACAGTCCTTAAACCTATATTTTTTTCCTGTTACAGATCCCTGGCAGTTTTATTCCTCAGTGGAAGCTACTTTGTTGTCCATGCCATAGATCCCTTTTTAAGTTCAGAGATATGATGAGTATATGGCAATTTGAAGAGTTTTGACCCAGAAAACTTATAATTATTGAAGCCTCTTTGCTTAGATTGGTTTAACTCTGCACACTTGCATGTCCAGAGTCACTCCAACAGCAGGATTTTTGGCAGCTGGGACTCCATTGTTTAGAAAAGAACATAAGGAAATACAGAGAAACCACTGGGATGCCACGCTAAGAGCAGCACATTTGGTTGTTAATTTGGGTCTCAGAAAGACCCCTTGGCTCTAGGACTCAAGTCTTTTCCATCCAGCTGTGTATAGAGGGTCTCACCCTGATTTAGCCAACCTGTGAATGGCCTAGACAGACAGCAGTGATCATGTGCTTTCTGCTTGGAAAACCAGGAAAGCCACAGATATAATTAGGATTTCTAGGAGAAGCAACAGTTTGGTGGAGGAAAGGTGGAATGCCTGGGAGGCTTGAAGAGACCTCAGGTCACCTGTGGGACTGTGTTCAATGTGGATGTGGACTGAGACACCTTTTCAGGGTGTCACCTCTGGGAATGCAGCCTGAGGGTGTAGGACTGGGCAAGACCCAGGACCCTGCAGCCAGGACTGTTCAGAGCTGACTTAGGTTGGATACAAGGATGTGCTTCCATTCCACCTCCTTTCATTTCTCCTACATGTTCTTACAGGCTCTGCAACTCTGCCTAGTTTGGATTTGGTAATTAAAGTTATGTATTTGCATTTAACTTAACCTGGCTTTTATTAAGAGAGGTCAAAAGGTAACTGAAGCATTTAATTCCTCCAAAGGATGGTCCTAAAAGTAACAGCACTTGACATGCTGGGGTGACCAGCCCCTTGGTGTTCTGCAGGACATTTGAGGGATAAAATGTTTCCATTTTAGTTCATCTTAAGGCTGAGAAAGAGAGAAAGAGATAAATGCTGGTTGCCTAAAAAGCTCTGTGGCACGTCCAGAGCTGGTGGGAATAATGTCTGGACCAGAGGGATCCCAAGAGGGCACTTAATGGATGTGTTCTGAAGGCATTTTCCCCTTTCTTTAAAAGAAAAATATCTAGTCATGTTCATTAAAACAAACCTACCTCAGCTTCTGGAAGCAAGCAGAATTCTTGTGGGAATGAGTTATCCACATGTGTGGCTTTGCACATAAATAAACAGCTATTGCTTCTGAGTGCAGTGCATGTGCCTGGAATAATATGGAAAGAAAGAGGGGGATTTTTTCCTAGCAAGCTTAGAAATGCAGAGTTCTGGAAAGATTTAAGAGGGGGTAGCTGTCAAGCACACACCAACCCAAACAATACACAGGCAGAATGAAAATTCAGAGTACTGCTGCATGTGTCTCTCCCACTCCAAATGTTTAGCGAGTAGCTTAGCTGAGGGAACTCTGTAAGGAGTCATTTGGGGGACAAGGAAGAAAGGAAATGTCAGCAAGATGTCTCAGAGACAATGAGTGGAAGAGTTTCAGAAAATCATGCCTGTATAACTCATCAGGGAGGGGGGTTCAATGCAGCATTGTGGGGGAGGGAGGAGAATATTATAAAAAAAGTGGAGTAGGAAGCAGTCAAAGTCTCCATAGGCCTTTCAAAGCGAAGGTGAGGAGCTCCAGCTCATACTCCGTTGCTTGCCAACTGTTTCAAGTCAGAATTTTTTATAAATGTCAATGTGCAGCACAGAAAAGCTTTCTCTGTCTCATGTATGACTCCATTTAGTGGGAAATACATTTCAGACTGAAATTTAGCCTGATGGAGGTCTGACCTGCCTGATGATGCTGTTTGTGTTTTCCAGGTGTACCGGTGGGATGACCACTCCAATCTAGTTCTGCAGAGCCTGAACGAGCAGAGGCACCGAGGCCTCTTCTGTGACATCGTCCTGGTGGTGGATGAGCAGCGAGTCCCTGCCCACCGGAACCTCCTGGCCGTGTGCAGCGACTACTTCAACTCCATGTTCACCATCGGCATGAGGGAGGCCCACCAGAAGGAGGTGGAGCTTTTTGGAGCCTCCTACATTGGCCTCAAGGCTGTGGTGGATTTCCTGTACGGCAGCGAGCTCTCTTTGGATGGAGGCAACATCGACTACGTGCTGGAGACGGCTCACCTGCTGCAGATCTGGAAGGTGGTGGACTTCTGCTGCGAGTACCTGGAGAACGAGGTCAGCGAGGAGAACTACCTGTACCTGCAGGAGCTGGCCTCCATCTACAACCTGAAGCGCCTTGACTCCTACATCGACTCCTTCATCCTGCAGAACTTCGGCACGCTGTCCTTCACCCCGGACTTCCTGCAGAACATCTCCTTGCAGAAGCTGTGCCAGTACCTGGACAGCAGCAACGTGCAGCAGGAGTGTGAGCACGACTTGCTGCAGGCTGCCCTGCAGTGGCTCACCCAGTACCCGGAGCGGGAGAACGAGGCCTACCAGGTCCTGGACAACATCCATTTTCCTTTGATCCCGAAGAGCGACCTCCTGCACCGCGTCAAGCCCGCCGTGTGCTCCCTGCTCCCCAAAGAAGCCAACTGCGAGGGGTTCATCGAGGAGGCCGTGAACTACCACAACAACGTGACGGCGCAGCCGGTGCTGCAGACCAAGCGCACGGCCCTGCGCACCTGCGAGGAGCGGCTGCTCTTCGTGGGCGGGGAGGTGTCGGAGCGCTGCCTGGAGCTCTGTGATGACACCTGCTTCCTGGACACCAGGAAGGGCCAGTGGGTGGCAGAAACCCCTCTCCCTGCCCGGAGGAGTCACCACTGTGTTGCCGTCTTGGGAGGCTTCATCTTCATAGCCGGGGGCAGCTTCTCGCGGGACAATGGAGGGGATGCGGCGTCAAATCTGCTTTATAGGTATGATCCCCGCTGTAACCAGTGGATAAAGGTGAGACTTAAGCTGTATTATTTCTCTGTTCAAAGTCCTTAATGTTTAGAGTGTTTTCTCCTTTTTTGGTGAAAGGACAGGGCTCGTTAGAATAGTCAACATGGCAGTGCTTGCCAGCGGAAATTGAAGTTATTTAAGTTGAGAAAGCAGCTACTTGAGTCCTTTGTGGGAATTCTTAAGTTACGCAAACAGCAAAAGAGTTTGGGGCAGATACTCAGCTTCACTTGGAATTTGGGCATCTCATCAGTGGAATTCCTGAATCAGCATCCACCTGCAGCTTCCTTCTGGGAATAATGCTGGAATGGACTTACAGGTGATTGCTTAGTTCATCTTTCTCAAGCAGCAGTAACATACAACTAAATAAAAAATGGGTCTGACGTAAAAAGAAAATGTCTCTGACACTTGTCAAGTGTCTCTGAGCTAAATGTCCCTTAGAACAAGCTCTTCACTTCCAGCCCTGCTGCAAAACCCTGCAGCTGTGTGGGTTCCTGTAGGAACCAGTCGTGGTTCCTGTAGGACTCAGTCATCCTGGGTGGCTCAGTTGTGGTTCTGAGTGAGTCCAACATGTTCCTTGCAGAGTTTGGGAAGGAGGTCCATGTAACACAACCATTTACAGAGTAACTTGTGTCTTAGATGCTTCCCGTTGTCCCCCTGTTGGAAAATGGATGCTGTGTAACAAGCTACTGCAGAAAAACAAGTATTTCATGAATATAATGGTCAAAACCAGTGGCTCTCCTTTCCAAATAAATGGGAAGAAGCAACTACCCTATCCTCAGACACGAATATACCTTAAGTCACTCGCTTCCCAGATGCTGGAAGATGTCAGTGTGTTGTTTGCTTTGCCAGGTTGCCTCCATGAGACAACGGCGAGTGGATTTCTACCTGGGAGCCATCACTGACATGCTGGTGGCTGTTGGTGGCAGGAATGAAAACGGGGCACTGTCTTCAGTTGAGACCTACAGCCCTCAGAAGGACTCCTGGACCTACATAGCAGGACTGCCCAGGTAACAGGGGTGTGTGGAGACATTCCCTGTGTCTGAAGAAGGATGGTAAAGGGAGGTTGTGTGAGCACTGTTCATATCTTGATCAAAGGTGTTTCTAATTTCTTTGGCCTTACTTTGTCACCTTGGTGTGATGGTTTTCCTTGTAAGGTGTTTCTCTGTGTTGGGCTGTTGCAGATAAACCACATTTACCTGTATTGCAAGTAGATAACCCTGGCAAATGTGAGCTCTCTCTCTCTCAGTTGAGTTAAAACTTGGCTGTTCTACTTTTGAGAGGCTTTAGCACTGCAGCTCTTCTGGTGACAGCAAACAGGACATTGCTGGTGTCTTGAATCAATGTTTGGGCAGTGGCTTTATAAGAACGGTCTGACAGTGTTTTGTTTGCAAACAGCTACTCAGATTTAGGGATATTTCACATTTGTGGGAATTACAGGAATATTGGCTCTATGGATGGTGTTTTCATGATGTCTGAAACCTGCAACTTCAGCAGCAGTGCTGGCTTTCCTAGTGGCATCACAAACCAGGTTCCTGCAGTTGGGTTTGAGAGTTCAGGGCCTTTTTTCCCTGGTTCCCTCAGCTGCAGAGCTGCAGAGCCAGAGGCAGCCAGTGAAGGCACAGAAGCCTGTTGCCCAGTTCTATTTTGGGCAGGTGCTGCAATGTGAGGCTGATCCAGGCTAACAGCTGGGCTCGAGGGCTCTTCACAGGCAGGGTGCTTTTCCTGCTTTATTTCTGCTCACATAGGCAGATCCAGCAGTTGAGGCTCAACACCACAGTGTGCAGGGGAGTATCTTCAGGTCCTAAATCCTTCTGTTAATTGGGGTCACCTGTGAGACATATCCTGTATGGATATTTTTACTCATAAATGATCCTGGTGATGATTGCACTGTTGGTTTAACCCACCCAGACTGCAAGCTGTCTGAAAAGTTTGTGTGTTCCTGCTGCTATCTGTGTGTTGGCTTTGGGAATTCTGCAGCTGCAGCACTTAAAGTGAACTTTGACACGTGGGTGTTAATTTTTTATTGGATTGCCTGGCTGGTCTGCTTGGATGAGGCAAAAATCCCCCTTAGGGGAGAGACCCTTCTTACTCTGGTTGTACAGTGACTGGGATAAGTTACTGCTGCATCCAAAATAAATTGTTCTGCATCCTCTCATGCTACTGCTCTGTCCTTGTGTCAGCTCAGGTGTTTGTGCAGGTGTGTAGTGAACTAGATAGTTTCCCACTTTTCCATGTAGCTGCTCTTCCACATTGATATGTCTTTAGTTAGATCTTAATGGACTCTTGTCACCTTTGGAATTTTGGTCTTTTCAGCCCTTTTTCTCCCTCTGGAGAACTCTCCTGCTGGGCAGTGTGTTGTTTGCAACCACTATTTTCCTGCACAGAAGGAATAAGGCAAAAAAGAACTTCATGCAGGGTGCAAATGGCAAAAATCAGCACAGAGGTGGGCAACGGGAACCTTTGTGACACACGACCACTGCTCCAGTTCAGCAAGGAGCGGCTCTGGCTGGTGTGGGGCTGCTGGAAGGGGTCTGGGCAGCCCTTTCGAAGGTACTTCAAGTGGACCTGTTGGACCAAGTCCAGAGGAGGCCACCAAGATGATCAGAGGGATGGAGCACTCCTCCTATGATGAAAGGCTGAGAGAATTGGGATGGTTCAGCCTGGAAAAGAGAAGGTTTTGGGATGACCTAATTGTGGCCTCCCAGTACCTGAAGGGGCCCACAAGAAAGATGGAGAGATGGTTTACAAGGGCCTGGAGTGACAGAACAAGGGGGACTGGCTTCAAACTGACAAGGAGTAGGTTTAGATTAGATATTAGAAAGAAATTCTTCCCTGTGAGGGTGGGGAGGCCCCGGCACAGGTTGCCCAGAGAAGCTGTGGCTGCCCCATCCCTGGAAATGTTCCAGGACAGGTTGAACGGGGCCAGGTTGAACCTGGTCTAGTGGAAGGTGTCCCTGACCATGGAACAAAATGAATTTTAAGGTCCCTTCTAACCCCAACCATTCTATGGTTCTATGGAAGAAGCATTCTGGCCACAGTTCCTGCCGTGTACTCCAGTCTTCCCTTCATCTGACTTCTGTTTTCCTCCTCACCTTATGCTTTTGTTCCTCAAACAGGTTTAAGTTCCTGTTTCACCCAAATAACATCTTCCCCAGCCCTATTCTAGCAGTAAGACTTTTAATGTTGAGGAAACCAGAAGCTCCAATCCTCTGCTTCCTGATAGACTGAGGCAACATGTCCCACCATATCTGCCTCATTTCCTGCATTTTTCTGTCTTCTTCCCTCTGAACAGAACACCTGCTGGTGTTTTGGTCCTCGTGGGTGTGTGGCCACCAGAAGCAGGCACTGCTGCACCTCTTGGTGTTCCTGACTGCTCCAAGCCAGCAACTGCCTGGAAGACTCTTCCCTGGAGTGACAGGCACGTGCTGAGGTCATTCTGGAGCGTGAGCTTGTGTAGTTTGACTCGAGCTGTTTGGGGTGGGACTCTCCGAGGTTGTTTGTTAAAGCTTCTACTCTGAGCATCCAGAAAATGGGTTTATTGTTTTTTCTTTCCATGTGTGTGGAGATTTTCAGGGGAAAGGCAGTGCTTGTGTCCTTGAACACACATGCCTCTTACCACTGCCAAATCCCGTGTCCATGTTGCTGCCCCCGGTCACGCTCCTCTGAGGAAGAGCTCTGCAAGCTCTTTTTTATCTCCTCTTCCCCCCACCTCCTTCCCACCCTACATGGTCAAAACAACATGTTGTTTTCCCTAACCACTTTCTTGGAAGGAGCTGAGCTGTTTTGACTGAACTAACGCTGCCTTACTGGAGGAGAAAACAGCCTCTCGGGGCAGATGCTTAAGTGGAAAACTTCAGCCAAGATGTCTAAAGGGTGGACCTGGTCCAAGTCTGCTACAACTGAATTTATTTTGCCTTGATGCTCATTAGGGTCCTTGGGTGTGGGATGCCTTTCCCTTTCTTCAGAGAGTCCCGTGTTTTTCACCCTTTTCCCAGGCTCTCTGGGAGCAGTCTCTGCCATAGTTTCTAGCCCGGCAGGGAGCAGCGGTGGCTGACAAGTTTGGCAGAGCAGAAGTCGGTGCAGTGTGTTCTCATCCTGAACAGACCATGAAAAGCTCTGGTGCAGACAGCAGAGAAATTAATTGAGTGGCCCTGGGTTAAAGTTTGGCAGAACAACTGAAAGCAGTTGTGTGAGGAGCTGTGTTGGAGCAGGTTAGTGAGTGATGGTATCTGCTCTGCCAGTTGGGTCATGAATAATCTCGCAGGGCTGCAACAGGTGGACCTCGAGATTCAGAGCAACCACAGCTCACCTGGACTTTGGTTGGAGTAGGGGATTCCCAGAGCTTTACTGAGTTGGGCCAAGTGTTCTTCTGGTTAAGAAAATAAATGGTAAATTTTCTAGTGTTTGAATGGGTCAGGAATTGTAATTTTTCAGTCTTGTATTTGGGTAAGTCATTCAAAATCGACAACTAGATCCAGCAGATGTTAAACCCAAATCTTCTTTCTCCTTAATGCCTCTGATTTTTTCTGGCCACTCTTGTAGATAGCACTGCCAAAACACTCAGTGCTTTCTGTTGGAGGATGTCTGGACCCACTGTATTGACGTACTTGTTTTGTTGCCTGTTTAGAAAAGCCCTCTCTAAAGAAAGGATCTGTATTGATTTTTTTTAATCTGTGCATTATATTTCATGCAGTTCCTATGAAAGTGAAGCTGGGTATGAGCTATTTTGGATGAGCTTTCAGAATTCAAGCAAAATGAAACATCTCCAGCACAGTTCAGTGGGTAATTGCCCTGTACTGGGAAAGAACAAATTGATGGTCGATTTGGTGCTTCAGATCTGATTGTTTCTGTCAAACAACTCGTGTAGCTGTTGCTGTTCCCTGGACTGAGGCAAAAGAAAAGCAGCAGTGCTTTTTCTGCAGCTGCCTGTGCTGGGCTGCATGCCTGTGCTTGAGAGACAATGGCTATTGCTTGCTTACATATACAGAATTCCAGTGTAGGAAAACATTTAACCTACTTCTCCAAAGGCCACTCAAGTCTTTCTTAACTCAGTAATTTTTTCCCACATGCTGAACGTGATGGGAGTGCTCTCAGCAGTGCAATAACCCCAGGCTCTGTGTTGGACTCAAATTCCTCACACTCTCCTCTTTCTGATTCCTCAAAACTCCCTGTTACCTGTCCCTGCCTCCACAGTGGAGGGCACTGCATGGTCTCTAGGCAGTTCATGGGTTGGATGTGGATTTAAAGTCTCCTGCAGTTTGAAATGAACTGTGCTCAAGTTGTCCATCCCATCCCCAGACCGGCAGTCTACTTTTTAAGACCCATTCCTGTGTATGTAGAGAAACACAGACTGACAACCAGGATGGGAGCCACTGGAGACATCCACTCCTGGTTCTTGTCTGGGGGAGACCTCAGACGAGATCTCAGTGCACTGCACCTGCCATGGCATTGCTGGCAGGTGTGAAAGCTGAGTGCACGTGCTCAGGGTGAGTTATGTGCTTCCAGGCTGAGTGAGGCAGATTGAGAGCTGTGGAAATTCTGAGTTGCCTTTTTGGATAAAGTCCATAACTGAGCCTTAGCCCTCTCTTTTTTTTTTTCTTCCTCTCTTTTCCCTGACTGGCAAAGAAGCAGAACAGCTCTGAAGTGACCTCTGCAAGGTCTCCAGGGCTGGTTCTCCAGCCCTTGTAGTTGAACAGACTGTCCTGGTCACTCAGCATTGTTAGCCCAAGTGTGTCAAGGATTTTTCTCTTTCTTATAGCAGGAACCTGTTAAAATCTCTGATTCAGACAGAGGGCTCAGAGGTTTCGGTAGGCATCTAGAATAAGGACACCTTTTAGCTTGTCTCAGAAGTGTTGTGCTTTCAGGGCAAACGTGGGGTTTCTTTTCTAGTCCATCTTCTCCCTTGGCACAAAAGTGCTGGCACTTGAGTGTGTGGAAGCCGTTACGATGCCATTTGTGTGGCTGAGAGAAACTATTACCTTGTGAAATAAAAGCAGCTCAAGGTTCTCTCCACATGGAGTTCCAGCGTGTTCAGACATGGTTCAAAAGTAATGCTAACGTGGGTTTGTCTGCTGGACAGTTTGAGTTATCTTGAGTGCCTGACTACAAAGGATGGTAGCAGAGGCTCGTGAGTTCAGTGTGATGAGTACATTGCTCTGCAGCCCTATGGGTATTAAATCATTTGGGCTCTTTGTGTGAGCCAATTTGCTGTGGCTGGTGCTGCAGCTGCACCTTTTGACACCCCAACTTCCCCAAAATGAGAAAAAAAAGCATGCAGGAAGGATATGCTCAAAGAAGCTGAGGCTGTCCTCGTCTGAGAGCTCAGAGGGGCTTGGTCAGGAATATCCCAGTGTGAAGTTAAGAACAGCCTGAAGAATTAGGTTTGTAGTGGCTTTATTGTAGGTGATCAAAGGCATTTTCTCTGTGCCTTGTGGAAACAGCATGATGTTGGTTCTACCATCTCATGTTCTCTTACTTCAAACGTGGACTCTGATCTGTGATTGACTGTGGTCTGTTGCCTTGTCTTGAGGTGACCAAAGGAGTTTCTATCTGTAGAGCAGCAGTGGTAGCAGACAGATGGCTCATGAAAAGGACACTACATGTATTGTGACTGCAGATGAACCGGGCTGTGAATGCCTGTGGGTAAGGAATGTGATCCATGGTCCTGAAGCTGTGGAAAGGGAAGGCAACAGTAGTTTTCTTCTTGGTTTCTCTTGGTTAATCGCTACTGGGAAGTCTGAGAGGTGTCATGATTATTTCCTCTTTCTGTCTTAGAAACCCTTGCTGAGATGTGGATTTTTTCCCCTCACGCTGATTCAAGCCAAGCACTGGAACAGGAAAGTGAGAATGAAGGCCGTGCCTGCTAGAGCAGGATGGGTTAGTTCTGTTGTATGACACACTGTAGAGGATGCCTTAAAAAGTGATGGTCATACCTCAGTGCTCTGTTGGTATGAAAAGGATGCTTTCAAAGTGGTTGTCGTGCCGTGGCACTCAGCAGTGCAGGGTGAAGGTGTGAGAATGAGGATAGTTACTGGGTAACTCCCAGGATCAGGGATTCTTCTCTTGTACTTACTGTCTATTTGCTCCTTTAGTACCAGTCCCTGCTGAATGCTTGTGTATCAATAAAATCCACATGTACTAAAGCTGGAGTGTTTCTGTTTGCCCGGGCCAGGTTCACCTACGGCCACGCCGGGACCGTGTACAAGGAGTTCGTGTACATTTCGGGAGGCCACGATTACCAGATCGGCCCCTACAGGAAGAACCTGCTGTGCTACGATTACCGCACCGACGTGTGGGAGGAGAAGAGGCCCATGATCACGGCCCGGGGGTGGCACAGCATGTGCACCCTGCAGGACAACATCTACTCCATCGGCGGCAGCGACGACAACATCGAAACCATGGCGCGCTTCGACATCCTGAGCGTGGAGTCCTACAGCCCCCAGTGCAACCAGTGGACCAGGGTGGCTCCCCTGTTACAGGCCAACAGCGAGTCGGGGGTGGCAGTTTGGGATGGCAAGATTTATATCCTCGGAGGGTACAGCTGGGAGGAGGCTGTCTTCTCCAAGACGGTCCAGGTTTATGACAAGGAGAAGAACAAGTGGTGCAAAGGAACGGACTTGCCCAAAGCGATCGCTGGGGTGTCTGCGTGTGTCTGCGTGCTGAAACCCAAAACAGAGGACAAAAAGAAAAAGACAAAAACAAAAAAACATCAAGACCGAGGGAGATGACTACTCCTGGGTAGCCACCCTTGGAAGGTGGACTCCAGAAGGACCTTGTATTTAGTCATTTCTACCTAACCTGAATTCTTTTTTCTTTTTAAACAGGGGGAGGGGGTGGGGGGCACCTTCTGAAGCCTCAGAAAATGTACAGTTGAATGTGGGTTTTTTTGGATTAAACTCATGTTTAAGGTAGAAACATCAAAAGAAACCAAAAACTCCCCCTTCTACCATACAAAGGGTGATGTGGCCAGAGAGGTTCTGCTGCTCTCCTGAATGTTAAGGCTTAGGCTTTTCCTTCTGTGGTTCATGGCATTTCCACTACATCGTATTATATCGACGTTTTAAGGAAGTTTTTAAAAACAACTTTTATACTTTTTTATACCACATTTTGCTAACTCAGTCTCTTGTTTGCCATATGTTCTGTTATTGAGTGTAGAAGCTGCTGCTCTGTGATCGTGACCCCGTTGTTGGCGTCGGGAACTCGTCGTTTGATGATCTTTGGTCTCTGTGTGGCTCGGCCGGGACACGGTGCAGCTCTTGGAGCAGCACTGGCATTCCCAGCATTGTCAGGCAGTCAGCTGGGATTGTGACTATTGTACTGTTGTCACAATTCCAGCTTCCCCATAGCCCAGCTCGCCAGACATGCTCATAAACACAGTTTATTTCAGCCACTGGTGATCTGCTGAGTGGATTTCAAGGGCTTTGGTTTAAAGTTCAGCTGTTGATCGTTGCTGTTATTTCTTCCTCGGTCCTTCTCCCATCTCCCTTTCCATGTATTTCTGATTTGCCTTCTTTTCCATCTGGTGTACATGCAGGTGATATCCTGCTACCCTCTTTTTTTATTTTTCCCCCTCCCCAACTATTTACCTCAGTAATTGGACAACACTAAGAAAACATTTTTGCACTTAATTTCATTTGAAGCTCTAGTCAATCTAAGAACTCTTAGATTTCTTATAAGCACATATGTGTATTGAAAGAGGTAACTGAATGCATTTCTAGAGTGCAAGAAAGTCACAGGTCGTTTCTTCAGTGCTAAGAAAACTAGTTGAAATTAATTTTCTGAAACTCCTTGAGGTTTTTTTGATTTTTTTTTTAAAGCCTCAGGAGTCAGTCTTTCATTTGCATTAATGGATTTATTTTAAAGCCTTTGTACACTGCATGAGGTAATGGTTATTATTTTCTAGCCTAAAAACAAATTTAAAAAAAAAAACCAGAAAAAATCAAACACTTTGGTTATGACAAACTCATTGACAAGTTGCTTGGGGTTTTTTATATCTGAAATCCTTGCTATGTTGACTGACAACTACTTAACTTTTGGGGACATTTTCATGTATAAGTATAGAATAAAAATTTCAAAGACTTGCTTTGTTTCTGTTACTGGGCTGCTTGTTATTTAGCCCCTCTTTTAATGTGTTTATGTATTACATAATGTCTGGGAACAATAAATCCAGTTTAGAGTATTCTATTCATCACCGTCTGACTTGTGTATTGATTTAACTGAGGTTTTCCTTTTGGATAAATTGGAAGGAAATAATCCTGTGATCATTTTGAAGTGGCATTGATAATGGTGGAAACATTTTAGTAGGCAAAAGCTAAATTTAACAATATGAAGTAGAAACAGAACTTATTTGGCTGATTTATGTTTTCTGCATCATGCTCCAAACCAGACAGTCAAAGACAAGGGGGAATGGCTTCCCACTGCCAGAGGGCAGGGTTAGCTGGGATATTGGGAAGGAATTGTTCCCTGTGAGGGTGGTGAGGCCCTGGCACAGGTTGCCCAGAGAAGCTGTGGCTGCCCCATTCCTGGAAGTGTTCCAGACCAGGTTGGACAGGGCTTGGAGCAACCTGGGCTAGTGGAAGGTGTCCCTGCCCATGGCAGGGGGTGGAACAGGATACAGCATGAGGTTTAAGGTCCCTTCCAACCCAAACCATTCTGTGATTCTATGAAATTACTTTTTGCCTTTTTTCAGCTATGAAAAAAGACCAAATCCAGTTTGTGGAGTGGTTTCAAAGATGGTGTTTAATGGGGAGTAGATAAACACAGTTATGACTTCCTGACATTAAACTTAATTGCATTGACAAAAGGTATTTTCAGTACTCATCAAAGCAAGCTTTGTTTCCCCTTTGTGTCTGTATGGTCCCTTCAAAACCAGAGGCTGTGGGTGACTGTGGGACATCTCATGTGTTATTAGAGGTCACTGGGGGATCGTACCTGTTGTTGCCATAAGATTTTTCCATTATTGAAGGAACAAACGATTCCCATTTGCACCTCCAGGGCCCAGGGCAATGAGCACTGCTCAAGGCACAGTCTGGCAGAGTGCCCCTCGATTTTGGATGTTGTGTACCCAGACATGGCTTATCATCCCTGGGGAAGTGTTGGCAGATAGCACGCGGGGCTGGGAGATAACTGCTGAACTGCTTTGGGAAACTGGTGTGCTGGAATTCTGCACAGATGTGTGACACAAGTGGGTTTCTGCTCTGCTTTTTGAGGTCTGAACAGTAATTAGGATCAGCAGAGGAAAGGTGTATCCTGGTCTGTGCTCTTAGGGAGCCAGCCTGGCTCCTGCACCTGCACATCCCACTGCCTTCATCCCTAAGCTTTGTAAAGCATTTTACCCTTGCCAGGAAGCACAGCTCTTTCTTCCTGCCCCGAGGAAAAATGACTACTGCTCTACCTCATTTTTAAAAAGGCTCCCATTGCCAAATTCTGAGAAAAGCTTGTTTTACCTGAAACAAAACAGCTACCAAAACCCTCAGGTTTTCTCTTCCCACACTTCCATGCCCTGTATCTTGGCATGGGCACATCAAGGAGCTGCTGCCTGGAACTCTGTCGTTAGATTACATAAATCCCTCACCATACCCTGAGGAAAAATTACACCGTGGTGTGAGATGCAGTTGTTTTGAAGGCTTGAGAAAGAAGCTGGAAATATTTTTGTTCTCAAGTTGAAATCTTAAATTGAGAAAAATGTGCCTGTGTCTGTCTTTCCCCATCAGGGATCAGGCTGTTTTCTTCCAAAGGCTGGTGATTTTCCGTGTGCTGTTTAGGATTCCGTATTCTTGCGTGCCAGCAAAAAAGGGGTCGTGTGTCGGGGGAATGTAAAGAAATAATTTAACCTTTAGTGCTCTTTCTGAGAACAATTTAACTTGCAGAAAACAAGCCCAGATTCAAACTGTGATTCTTCTGTTGATCTTAGCGAAGCTCTGACCAGTGAGGAACTGGGGGGGGGGGGGGGCAAAAAAAAAAAGCTGATGTGACAAGCTTTATGTATTTTATTTCAGCTTCTTGTCCTATTTCAGTTCTCATGAATGTGATAATGAGGGAGGTGCTAATTATTCCTTCATGAACTTTGAGTTGTCTTAGGGACCAGGTCAGGGCAGATGGAGGGGTTCTGCCACCCCGCTGTGTGAGTCTGAGCACGGGTGAGCTCCAGCTACTTACAGTTTCCTCCTTACTGGTAACTCTTCTCCTAAGTGAGGGACACACAGCTCAGCCACAGGTTTATTGATACCACACACATTTTTTAGTTCCTTCTGGAACTCAGAGTAGCTTGGGAAAAAAACGTGCCTTTGTTTTCATCGTGATGGGTTTGGTGACAGAACACGAGGGGAAGGTGAGGTGCAGCCTTGCTGATTCTTTTGAGGCTGCAGCACTAAGAGATGATTGCATAAGGAGAGAGGAGACTTGTATTTAAGATAGGGATGAATAAGTCACAGTTAATTAGCCAAAATTGATAATTGAAACACATAACGCACTGAGCCAAGCATTCACATGATCTACTAAAGACTTAAAATATCATATTTTTAGAGCCAACTGACCCTCCCTGAGATCCAGCCAGGGGAGGTGACTGCTGCTTGCAAATACTTCATGTAGGCAAAGCCCTTATTGTACCTAGAAGCTATTGGGATAAAAGTTCTGCATCTCTAAAGAAAAAGTCTTCAGAGCTCCTGAAGCTCTTGGCACTGGGAGGAATCTCTGCAGGGACAGCACAAAACCTCCCGCAGCCATCAACCATTTTCTGCAGTGCTACAGGAAGGCATTCCCTGAAAAAGTGGAGGTGAGGGTTCTGAGTGCTTCAAATCCTTAAAAGTCATCCTAAAATGTGCTCAAAAGTCTTTCACCTTCACCTTCTGGGCACTATCATGAGCACAGGTCTCATGACCTGGTGAAATCACGCGAAGCGTGGCATGGAAGGGCGAGCCATTCCCAAGCACTTTGCATTGACAGTAGGATAAGAGCAATTACAGTAGCACCTGAGAGGCAGCTACCTTGGGAGTGGTTTATCCAGCTCCCTGGCTGCTGTTAGACAACCCTTTATTTCCACAGCCATGGACTGTTGTAGATAAATTCACAAATAAAGTCAGTTCCATGTCGTTAGGAACATTACTCCATGATTCTTAAGGTTGGATACACAATCATAAGATGGATACACAGAAAAAAAACCCACAGCACCAGTTATTTTTGATTTGGAAAGGCAACATGTTTGGGAGCAATAATTCACAGCATAAAGGATGGAAGAAAATAAAACTTCTTTCTGCAATGAAAACAGTAATGAAACAACAGAACCACTAAAAATGGCTAAAAGGAATAAAGCAGAACAGAGGTGGGAACTTTGCAGCAGGTAAGTTTCATCAAAACATGATATTACAAGAAAACTTAGATTACTACAAAATATTATGGTAAAGTGTTAACAGACTTTACAATGAAATTACATTACGAGGAGATAAAATTGAAGATGTTTTAAATGTTGCTGAACGAGACAGTGACATCCTTTCGTCCCACCTCAGTTTTCCCCATCAGCTCTGGCTTTTAACAGTATTGGTCTTTGAATTTTGTGCTTTCCAGGCTGGAGACACTGTGCTCATTTGTATTTCGAAGCAGTCAGTTTACTTAGGCAGCATTGTGGGCAGAAGGGAATTTTGCCTTCAACCAGTCGAGCCACGTAAGGGTTTTCACTCCATTATTTACCTTGTAAATTAGACTCCCGAGGGGAGAGGGGCTTTCAGACGTTTGAAATGCTGTATGCAAAAAGCCTGTACATTTGTCTCTCTTTTTTGTTTCTCTCTTTTAATATTAAGCAGCCCTTTTCACTGCTGGTTCTCTGCCTCAGGACAGCGGAGCAACACTCGCGAGAGACAAAAGCGAGGGAGCGGCCGCTGGGTGTGTCAGCTGGAAGGGCAGAAGCTGATAGAGAAAATCATTTACTGTCATCAGCACACAGTAAGTGTTGCACTTCACAAAACAGGAGGGAAATGTCCTTGTCGTGGAGACACGGAAGAATCTTCTCATTTTCCACGAACCTCCTTTCTGAACAGCCAAACATACAAAGTTCTTTGTCTTCTTTTCTTCCTCCTCTTCAACTTTCACACTCATGTTGAGCTTTCTCTCACACTTGCCAACTAAAGTAGTCTTTTGCAGGACTTCATAGTTTGTTTAAGGAAAAAAATATGGAGCACATTAGCAGTTAATTTAATGGATTATTGCCTAGGGTTTTCAGTATTGTTATGACTCAGGCCTCTCAAAATCATGAGATTGGCTTAGTCATTCTTTTTTTTTTTTTCTTTTTTTTCCAGATACCAACGCTGAACCCATTCCCACCCTGGTTATTTGGGACAGAGGTGGGACAGCTTCACGCCGGCATCATCTGGGCACACAGCTTGTCACCTGCCAGAGGGCCCCTGGGCATGTAGCCTTTTACAGACAGAATCTGGACATTAGGAGGAATTTCTTCACGTGATTAAACACTGGAATGGGCTGCCCAGGGAGGTGGTGGAATCACCATCTCTGGAGATGTTCAAGAAATTACTGGATGTGGAACTCTGTGCTCTGGTCTAGTTGATGTGGTAGTGATCGGTCACAGGTTGGACCTAATCACAGAAACATAGAATCATTGGGGTTGGAAGGCACCTCTGGAGATCACCCAGCCCTGCTGAGGCAGGGTCACCTGAAGCAGGTGACACAGGAACGCATCCAGGTAGGTTTGGAATGTCTCCAGAGGGGGAGACTCCATGACCTCCCTGGGCAGCTGTTCCAGTGCTCTGCCACCCTAAACGTAAAGAAGCTCTTCCTCAAGTTGAGGTAAAACTTCTTGTATTTTAGTTTATGTCCCTTGCTCCTGGTCCTGTCACTGGGCACCACCAAAAAGAGTCTGGAGCCATCCCAGCACAGGTTTCCCAGAGAAGCTGTGGCTGCCCGATCCTTGGAAGCGTGCAAGGCCAGGTTGGACAGGGCTTGGAGCAACCTGGGCTAGCAAGTGGGATCCCTGCCCGTGCGATGGGGGTTGGAACGAGATCATCTTTGAGGTCCCTTCCAACCCAAACCACCCCGTGATTCTATTACGCTCTTGACATCAGCCTTGGGAGATATTTATATATTTTTTTATTTATAATGGGATCTCCTCCCTCCTCTCTCCTCTCCTCGTTGTAACAAGATGATCTTTGAGGTCCCTTCCAACCCAAACCATTCCCTCATTCTGTGTTGCTCTTGACACCCGCTTTGGGAGATATTTATATATCTTTTAGTTATGAGATCCCCTCTCAGCCTTCTCTTTTCCAGACTAAACACCCCATCACCCCCAGCCTCTCCTCATGAGAGAGATGCTTGACGGTGCTTCCATGGAAGTTTTTTGGGCTCCCCTCCCTCTTTCCCGCGCGGTGCCTCCCCACTCCCCTCGGGGGGCGGTCCCATGTCAATGGAGGGGGGTTCCATGGAAGTTTTTAGGGATGCTCCCCCCCTTTCCCGCGCGGCGTCTCCCCACTCCCCTCAGGGGGCGGTTCCCGCCCCGCTCCCTCAGCGCGCTCCGCTCCCGCCCCGTGCGCGCGCAGCGGGCGGGCGGGGCCGGCGCATGCGCGGCGCGGCGCGCGGCCGCCCGCCCGGCTGGTGCGTGCGAGGGAGAAGATGGCGGCGGCGGGGGCGGCGGCGTGAGGGGCCGGGACCGCCGAGCTCCGCGGGGGACGCGGGGCCGCCATGGCCCTGCACGGCGCTCAGGTACCGCCCGCACCCGCGCTCTGCGCCCCCGCCGCACCGCGCCCGGACCCCACGGGGGCTCCCGGTGGCGGGCGGGCCCCGGGGTGGGGGGGAGCATGGTGGCCGGGAGTAGGCCCAGGGTGATTGTGCACGTTCATTGAATGTGCGGAGCGCGGTGGGGCCGCCTCGCTGCCCGCGGGGGCGGCGGATCCGGCGCTCCCCCCGGCGGAATTCCCACCCCGGAGGGGTCCGGAGGGCTAGGGGGCGGCCCCGCGCCCGCGTCGGAGTCACCACGCCGGGGCTCGGGGAGAGGGGGGGGGTCGGTGCTGAGCCCCCGCCGGGGGGTGGCTGGGACAGAGCCCATGGCTGCGGGTTCGCTTCTTTATTTGGGGTAGGGGGGGAGAGACAGAAGCGATTCTATAACGAGAAGGGAATAAGGAGATTTGTAAAGTAATCCTCCCCCTCCCCCCCGCCCAAACACTCGCTAAACCCCGGCGCATCGGGGTGCAAAGGGCTGAGTGTTGCAAGATCGCCGTGCACGGGGATGCGTGTGCGGATTCCCTGGATCCCACTGGCTGAACCGGCCGGGAGATTTGTGCACGGAGTGGGAAAAAAAACTGCAGCCGTGGTGGTTTTCTCGCTGGAAGTTTACAGCTCGGTTCCCGGGCTAATCCAGTGTGTGCTTAGGGCAAATGATTGAATGGGTTCACTTCGCTCTTTCTTTTTTCCCCCCTAAGGTTTTTCGTCCCAAAAAGGTTTAAAGCTGAAATGTCAGGAAAAGCTTGTGCAGCGCTGAGGTGTTTATTTGCAAGACTTCGTGCAACTTTGCGTTTAGCAAATAATAAAGTTTAGAAAACTTTGGTGCCGTTAAAGATAATTTTGTTAAGAATCCGTGTCTTTCATAACAGAAAATACAATTCATAAAATATAAGTTATTTCGAAGAAGGTGAGGCTTTATTCTGAATTTTGTATTTTCTGAAGGCAGTTAATGTACACATCAAATGAAGTTGTGCACTGGTAGCACTGATAGGGATTGTTCCAAAAACAAAAGTTTGTAATGGGTGAAAACTATATTGACACTTCTTGTCCAGCTTCATTTATTTATATTGGAGAGCAAGAGGGGAGTGATTTTGTTTATGTAGCTGTTCTGAAGGTCGTTGCAATTTCTGGAGTTTGTTTAAAATTTGAAATTGATTGAAAATTTGGCATCCTGCAAGGTTTCTTTCTTTTCCTCTTCAAGTGGAGGAAGCTCTCTTAGTTTTTGGACTTTTTTTAAGTGTCCTAATGACTGATAATTACGATCAGGTTTATCAGAATGATTCAATGCCCAACTCAAGGGTCATTTCACACCTTACTTTCCCCTCCCCTCAGCAGTGCATGTGGTCTCTTTGATAGGTTTGGGGTTTACATTGCAGCTTTTTTTTGATTTAGAAGAATTAAGGACATTTTTCTGTCTGTACTTATTATGTTGGTGGACCTTGAAACAAAAACACGTGAAGCTGATAATTTAGTTGACAGTGAAGTGCTGCAGAGCTGAAATTAAAACGAGACTGTAAATTCATCTTTAGTAGTAACTTGAACATCTACTGTTTTAAATCAACTCCTTCTATAGGTTAATGCAGATATTTGGGTCTCCTGAGGATTGCTGTGTAAGTTTATATAAAATTTGGAAGCATATCTGTAAGATATCTTTTAGCTGGTGCTTTGGTCATGTCACTAAGCAGCCTATTTTTGTGGGGGTTTTTTGTTTCCAAATTTAAACAGTTTATTTAGGTGCTGTCTAGGATTTATGTGAATAATTCCAAAACAATATGGTGCTGTAATGCTGGATTAAGGTAACAATGGTTTGGACTCTTTTGGCTGAAGAGCCCGAAGAGAAGTTCAGGGATGCAGTTTCACGTGTGGGATTTTTCCTCTTTATTTTAGAACGGTGCTGTTGCAGATCAGTAGGAAAAATAAGAGTTTTGCTAAAAGTTGTCTTTCTGGGCACAAGATAAATAACATTATTGAGTCATTGTGTTCGTGTCATGATGCAGAGTTGTGGGCAAAAGCGTGTCATTTTTCCATATCACTGTAATTTAGGTGTACAGTAATTGAGATATTTTTTTGTAACACACAGAGGAAAAGGCCTTCAAGGAAATGCTGCTGCTCTTACAGCTAAAATGCACAGTCAGATTTGTGCCGATGGACGGATCACGTAAGGCCGGGCAGAAATATTTCCTCAGTCGGTTCGCGCGTCGTGACAAACGAGTCATGAAATGCTCATATCAGATATTTCCAAAGGGGGATTAATTTTGGATGATCAGCTCGTCAGCAAGCACAGGAGTGAAGGATAACACGGTTTGGGTATTGCTGGTCGTTTGTACCTCTGTGTTCCATGTCATTATTTCACAATCATTTAATGAGATATTTAAGTGTCGCTGTCAGTCTTCTGGGTGTGCGCTGGCTAAATTCAAAATCTGCCCTTTTTTTTAATGTGAGTTAGAAGTAAACCTGCTGTATCACTACATGACACTGAAGATGTTAAGCTGATCTAGTTAAAACCATTTGTCATCAAGGGCGTCTAAAAATCTCTTAAAGAAAAAAAAAAAAGGCAGCTTAAAAACTATTTCCCTGTTTGGAAAGAGTAAAACTGTCAGAACTGTGTAAACTGTTGTTTTAGTCCCTTTTTCTGTTGTTTTTCATGGAGGGAATTAATACAGGCGCATCATTTATGAATTCCTGTGAAAACAAGTTAAGCAGAAGAAAGGATACCATGGCAGAATGAATCATTTATGCTTGTTTTGTTCTTTCCCCATCACCGTGGTGTCAAGTGAACGCGGTGCCATTTTAAATGTACCGCATTGCCCCCAAACCTGGCTGAAGTGAAAACCGGGCGGCTTTGAGCTCAGAAAAAAAGCTGAACAAGCTCCTGAGCTGCTCATCCTCACCCAGGTTGTGTCTGGCCTGGCAACCAGAAGAACTGGAACTCGGAACGTGGCATGCAACCCGACTCCCTGAAACACTGCACTGCAAACGGCCTCTTTTATGGCCGGCTTGGAGGGTTGCTCCCTGGCAGGGTGTAGTTTGATGTTCCCTTAAGCCAGAGCTGTTTCTAGAAGAAGAAAAAAAAGGGCAACATTCTGCAGGCATTTGTGCTGTGCTGCCTTTGCAGTGCATTGCCTGATGTTTGTGGTGATTAGGAAATCGATGTCTCTAAAATAGTGTTAAAAATTGGTTGTTCTGCACCTGGGTGAGTTTCTTGGGCACATGTGGGTGATGTTGGAGTGTCCTTACAGGCAGAAAGAAGCATCTGGGGAGAGGGCAGTGTGAATTCTGTCAGGTTTGTGAAAATATGGGGGACACCCTGAACACAGAATAAAAGATGGCTCTGGAAAAGGGCTGCTGTGGGTGCATTTGGGGAGAGGTGTTCGAGTGCATCCTCTTGCTGCAGCTGCTGCTCAGTTGCTGTCCTGTGTTTTAAAGGGCTGAAGAAGCTGGATTTGTCTCCCCCTCTGTTTTTTTGAGCCCTGCTCTCACTGCTTAGAAGGATCTGGGTTCATCCTTTTGCCCGTGGAGTGAGTAGTTATTGAGGGATTCTGTGATCTTGGGAATTCAGGCTGCAGCTGAAGCTGAGAGTTTCGGTAGCCAGGAGGTATCATTTGCCTTTCTAAAATGTGAATGGTGAATCCACGCAGAGTAAAGTTGGGTGAATGTGGGTTGCTTGACTTAAAAAAAGAAAGTCTGGGAAAACTGACATAGAACTTAAATTTGGAACTATATGGAAGCATGCAAATAGACTAAAACCCACAGGTTTTGTGAATCACTGCTATTTATTCTGTGCATTCTAGCCTATAGCACTGATCTGGAGACGTTTCAGAATGGATCCAGCCATCTACCTATTAATAAATCCAGTTTTTGGAGGCAGTTGCTTAAGACACACTGCTCTTTCCATCCATGTAGCTGCTAAAACACTTGTAAAGTTAAGTGGGGTTTTGTTTATAGGTAAACTGAGCAGTCTCATTTCTGTTTAGTGGTCCACACACAACATGCTGTGTCGTACAAAACAGCCAAATCTGTTGTAATAGAAGTTGCTGGCCTTGGGCCACTGGATTATAGTCATTTGTCACTCTAATGCCATTTCAGCAATGTAGATGTTCATTTCCAAAGAATTAAACATGCTGGAACTGCGGTTTTTCTGTTGGATGGAAGTGTTTTATGTGTGATCATTAAACATACAACTGGGGATTAGGGAACAAAGGGTTATGCTTCCTGGTGAAAAAGTGTGTGTGTGTACATGTGTGTGTGTGTGTATATGGACATTCCATCATGGAATAGTCTGATGTCTTAAAATTAGGGTTCTGAACCCTAATTTTATTTTATGAAATTTTAGCATATGCTTTTGAGACTGTTTTTAAGTATTCTAAATGATGAGGCTGTGTTGGTTATTTTTAAAACACTTTAAAGGATTCTGTTAGGTTAGTGCTCATGTTAATATATTCATTAATGTTTTAATAGAGTAAAACTTTGATGTGCATTAGTCTTTTCATTTTGTATTTGACTCTCTAATACCTCATTTATTTGCAGATGTTCTTGATATTTTAAATAGGTGTAAGAACTTTTCCTCCTCGTTTGACAGCACATGATTTATTGATCTTTGGTGTGTGCCACAAGGTCTGTTTTTCTTCACCTGCAGTCAGGCAGGAGGTAGCTTAAATCACAGTAGCCCTAACAAAGTGTTTGTGTAAGGCTTATTTAAATCATCCACCTTTTGAAAAAGCATGTGAGCTTAAAATTAAGAAAGGCCTTGTTGATATTCTGTGGTAGTCACAAATGTTAGTGCTGTAGGAAAAAAAGGTGCAGGAGTGCTTTGGGGAATTTTGCTTCTTACAGTATTGTGTGAATTCATATCGTGTATGGAGGCTTTAAAAGAAGCATTGAATGTTGTTTGCGTTGGAATTGTAGTAGGAAAGACAGGGATCTAAATCAGTGTCATTGAGGGTGATGTTAACACCAACTGGAAAATCACTTCAGGGATCTGTCATTTATTACTTTGTTGAAAAAGTAAATACCCCAATTGAGGCTCAGCTTTGAGGTGGAAGAGAAAAATGCACTATCTGTAAGAAACTGTAGAGAAGAAATGTCTCTTAAGATTGTGTGAAAAGACACATTTAAAAAAACATGTAAGAAAGTAGGTTTTCTTCAAAGATTTCTGTGTATGAAAGACTTCTTATTTTGTTTGAACTACACTGAGTGCACCAGCAGAAATAGCAGAGCTATTCCCTCAGTGCAGTGGGCATGTTTTTCATCCATTTAGAGCCTGCTGTAGTGATTCACAGCTTTCCTGCCTCATTTTCCCCCATGAATGTTGCAGGCTGGCAGTGGATTTGCCACTGTAACTTAAAATACAGAAGAGTCATGTATCATTCATGCAAAGAAGTGAAGGCTTTTGGTGTGAAAATATTTTGTCTTTTTGGAGAGGGATGCCTTTTTAAGTGGTGTAGCAATGTGTTACAATAGGCAAGATACTGATAATCTGATTGGGCTGGATGGGGAGGGACATGGAAAATGTTCAGTTTCTTGTGTAATGGGAGGAACAGGCAATTAAATTAATTGTGGTCAAATAATTGATTTTGGGCCATGTTACTTAGGAGGCTCTTCAGTTCAAAATGAGGCTGTCCTGGTACATAGTATGGGATGGTCTTGTCATTTTAAATGTGAGTAAGTGGGATAAAATGAGAGGGAAATCAAGCAGAGAGAGAAAGAATCATTGTCAGCACAAGTAACAGCTGAACTGCAAAAAGAATCAAGTTCTCCTGAGTTCCAGTCTCCTTCAGTCTACCCATTAAATCATAAGAGCTCTAATAATAGCTGTTACCCAAGAAAGTAAGGAATAGCACTTTAGTGTCCTTAAAGACTGGAAAACCTCACTTTCTGTTCCTCTGGTGCCTTTGGGATACAAACCCAAAGTTACCACTGTTTGAAAATTTCTGTGGAGCGCTGTGGTTAACGGATACAAAGTTGGAAAAAAGTCAGAGACAACTTATTTAGGCAATTCCCAATACTCACTTTCTTCTCACCTGAAGGCTGTGACCACAGACCATAGACCTTAGCAAGAAGTTTAGGCTTGCATGAATCTCACAGATAGTGAGAGCTCCCCAACAGAACTTAGGACAACCAAAAGAAGGGTTTATGCTGTGAGTGCTTTCAGAGCAAGCAGGAATGAGATCCATGGAATTACCATCCTGGCATTGCAAGCAACAGAAAATGTAAATGCAGCAGAATCATAAGAGTGTGAAGGAGGAGCAGTCAGCTCTCAGAGCAGAAGAAATAAAGCTGTGGAGTTTGCTCATCTCAACAGGTTTGTGTTCTCAGTCTTTTGATCTTCACCTTAGTCCAGGTGCAGCCCGGAATTGTGGTGGTCGCTCCTGCTGGGAGTCCAGGTGAGTGGAAATGGTGTTCCAGGTGTTGCCACAGCTCTGAGTGTCCTGAATTTGGGACCATAAAGGCAGTGGACATGTATTACACTTAGCAGTAGTGACTGTCACATTAAGACCAATATGGCTTTCATCGTTAGTGTAATTGCATCCTTAAAATAGAGATTTCCCTGAGTTCTCATCAGTGTTCACCTCTGGAATTATGCAGTAGGGCAGCTGTGCACAATTTTTTTCCCTTTGCTTTGTGCTGCTGGTGGTGGTGGGTACATGGGCAGGAGTTGCAGTGGGCAGAGGGATCCCTCATTCCCCACAGCAGTGCTCCATGGGGGGGCTGAGCTGTGAGCATTATTTCCGTGGGAATATGACTTCATAGTTGCTCTGAATTCCTCACAGATTTTTATAGCCCAAAATCTTAGTGCTGGGAAAAAGACAGGCTGTACATAAGGTATTTTTTAGCCATTTGGTTTGCACATCAATTTTTTTGTGTTAGTGCTTTGAATTTACTTATTTTATGACAGCTTTAAAACAAAAGTGTTTATAAGTAGTGAGCAACTTATCATTGGTCAGCTCCAAGTTTGAGTGTCCAAGGCATCCAGTGTTTACTGAGTAGGCAGCAGTATTTGATAACATCAGACATCCCTAATTTGAAACTGAAATCAGTTTGTATTTTGTAGTTCAGTTGGTATTTTCTGTCTTATTTGCAAAACAGCCATTTTGAACAATTGCATGAGTAACTCATCACGTTAATGGAATGTCTTTATGATCTGCAAGATTTTTTAATTAGATTTGGGACCAAAGGAGGCAATGAACAGCCCCATGAGGAGCATGTTCTTCCAAAAACTGCCTAAATTGGCGTCGTTTGAAAGTGGAAAGTATTGTAAGTTCACAGAGAGCTGAAATGGGAGGGTGTGGTTTCATCGATGTTGCTCAACCTTGTCAGCATTGCAGGTTAGATGGCAATGTGCTGGTATTTATGTGGGGGTCTCCAAAAATCATGGACGGATGAGGAGGGGATGGAAAAGGTGCTGGAGTTGCAGACAGGCTCGTGGAGGTGAGGGGTGTGAGCAGGGACACTGCAGGCAGCTCCTGCCTCTGTCTGTGCACCGAGGAAGCTGAAGAGCCAGTGTGGGGCTGGGTTTGCCTCCCTGCCTTATGTCCATATTCCCATTTGTAGATGGCTGGATGTGAAGGGCAAGGAAGTGGTGACTCAACTCCTGCCTGGATGGAGGAGGTGCATGAGCTGTCTGTACTCTGATCTCAGAGCCTTGTGGGCTTCGTCAGTTGTAGTTTGTCAGTACACTCTGGTTTAGCCCCTTTTTCTCCCTCAGAAAGCAAGAGAATTTCAGTCTGCGAGACTGTAAATGTGTTGGGAAATATCTTCAGTGCTCTGCTCGGCATTCTGTTCATTCATATCTGCAAAACAAATCTGAATGCTAACAGAAGATCTTGTACGTGAAGTAGCAGCACTATCAGTCTTTTGAAATGAGCTACGTAAAAAAAAAAAAAGTCTTAAAATTGTCACTGTTATCCAGTAGCAAAGCTGCTGCTCTACTCATACCCAGTTTTTAATGCTGTCACTTAAAAATATGAGTGTTTAATATGCTTACTATCTGGGTGTGGTGGCAGCAGTGTATTAATCTGTGCATTTGTTTGAGCAGGGATCTTGCATCTCCGTTAAATTGTGTTGCAGATCCTTAAGCGCTCAGACTATCTCGGGAGGCCATGGCATATGTGTGGTGTCCCAGTTCTCATTTTAACTTGCACACCCCTTCTAAATACAAAGTTGCTGTCATGGGCTTTGCCAGATCCTCTCAGGTTTCCACCTGCCAGTTTGCTACCCGTGGGGCTGGTAGAGGAGATGGATAGCTGAGAATTTCCCAGGAATCAGGACACTGGATGGTGTCGTCAGGTTCTGTCTGCTGGGGACATCCAGCATATGTGTGTGTCACCTGGTGAAGTGCTGGGAGGGGTTTGAATTCAGAGAGAAGACAGAACCTCTGTAGAATTATTATTCTCAAATTTTAGCTGATACAGAGCTTAAAGTATGAGAGACTTTATTATGTAGTGATGGTTGTGTTTCATTTCTGTGATCCCCTTGAGTCATTCACCAACCATTGTGTTTTCTACAAGTTCTCTGGTTTATTTTTGGCTGTTTCTCTGTGAGATTTTAACCCATTTTCAGCAGGTCACAACTTGCAAAGGGCAAAGTCTCATTCTCCTTGTTCCTGGCTATTTGAATCGTTTGCTTTACACTAGTAACCATCTGGATCATTTTTTCTCAGTTTGAGTAGAATCATCTCACTGATCATTCTCCATGTGCCAGAACTGGCACAGGAGAAGAGGTGGGATTGTGAATCCAGCAAAAAACCAAAAAGGCAAGTAAAACCTGTGTGGCCTTGGTGAATGGAGCAGGTTGTGTGTGTTTGTAATGACCAGGCAGTGTTTTACTGTCACTGTTAAATGTGCAGTGCCTTGCTGGGACAGTCACCCCTGGACAGGCTCTGGGTATCATTACCTTTTGCACTGTCTTTTTTCATTCTCTCTTGGTGCACAGCAAGGTTTTGATAGGACTTTGCACCACGTTTAGATGAATACTAAACTTTCTAGGTTAAATCTCGCTCGTCTGTAACTCCAAGCATTCAACACTGCCGAAATTTAGGGTTGAGATGTGAACTTAGGCCTTCCAAAGAGGTGTGTCAGTGCTGGGTAGGTGGGCTCAGCTGCCTTCTGAAGGTGCTAATCTGTGTTCCTTGGCAGGATGGAGTCCAGATAGCTAATTTTTACCTCACCTAATCTTAGCAGTCTCAAATCCTGCCCTGAGTAATTACTTGTGAAAAGCGTTGTGTGGGTGACTCGTCTGCCTGGTGCTCTGAGGGATAGATTTTAATTTTCCACGGTGTTTAGCTACAGCAATTCAGAGGCTGTGCTTTCATTTCCCACTTTATTCCAGTGTGTTTTTCAGCTTGTTTGACAAACTGGAACAGCAGTTTCCTTACTGCCCAGGGTGGAATCGTTCCCTGGGATGGGGCTGCACTGATCCTGTGATGTATTAGTCCTCTGGGAAGGTGAGGGTAGTGGGAATAAGCAAAGAAAATATTGAACATACACAAACCAGTGGGAATCAAATTAAGATACAAGCAGTCTGAATTTTTGTGCAGCATTGCTTTTGATTACTTGAGTTTAGAAACATCATTTTTAATGTAATTTCTGTATCTCAATGGGGTGCCACCCTGAATGTTGGACAGTGTATTTGCAAGGTTGGCACTTTTACATGCATGGAAAGGGTGTCCACTATTCAGGCACATGGAGCAGCTCACAAGAGAGGGAGTATGAGATACAGACTGCTGAAACTGAATTAAAAAGATTTTTGACAACAGTAGAAGGATTACCTGATTCCAGAATTTTGGGGATAATTTAGCTTTTGGGGTGGAAGGGTGATCTGGCAGGCACAGACCAGTTCCTTCCAATTTTTTTCTCCTTTGCTATCTCTGTCAGTAACCTCAGATCCTGTGTCAGCTCTTCATCTAACTCCTGTCCCTCATCTTTGGCCTCATCAAGCCAATTGTAATATTCTTGAACTACTTAAAATGTGCCTATATTTAAACCTGTTTAATTTCTTACAGCTCACATGCTTGCACTTTTTCTTCCTAGAGCTCTGCTTCTCTTTTTTCTTTTTAAGAACCTCATCCACGTCTAGGTCTATTAGTTTTACTTCTTTAAACCGAGGATTTGAAGGATAAAAGTAGCCTGTGAGGTAAATTCAGGTATAGTAAGCACAAAAGAAGGGCTTTGCTCTGCCAGGGCACTACCAGGCACCTCTGCAGCCTGGAAGCCATTCCAGGAAAGCCTGTCTTTGTTCCAGTAGCCCAGAGCATCCTGCCTTGCTGGGATAGGAATGTGCTGGCTCCTGGATACCACAAAGTATGTGGATGGGAGAAAAGATGCATGTGCTGTCCTTCCACCTGGAGGAACTGAGAGAAGCTTCTTGAACATAATCCTTCAGGATCTTAGTTGCTGGAATATCTGCTGAATAAAAGATTCTGTCAACCACAGAAAAACATGGATTTATGCAGCATGCCTGGAACTTGGGGGGACATCTGTGAGGTGTTAAAAGGCAGTTTGCTATTTAATGTGGCCAAAGCAGTGTTCTCCAGCTGCAAATTGATTTTACTGCCATTTCCTTAGAAGTTTGTCCCACTGTAGGTATCTGGCACTGAACATTGCAGCCCTAATGATTTTAGTTTGGCAGAGAAAAAAAAAAGGCTAACACCAAGGGGTTTGTGCTGGGAAGTATTAGATAAAATTACTAAGGGATTGTTTTGCCTGCCCCACCTGTAATAAAATAGTGGTTAAACTGGCTGTGTTCTTGAGTAACTTCCAACTTCTCTCTCCTCAGAGCTTATCATGCTGTAGTAAATCAGAATAATTCAGGTCTTAATTATTTCTGTTCTTCATTATATGGAGAGTTTACAATTTGCACATTAGACTCAATAACTAGTTCAGTGCAAGAGGAGCCTGCAGAGCTTGAAGTAAATGTGTTTGCTCAGTAATGAACACCCAGGCTGAAGCTGGTGTTTTCTAACTCTTCAGGGGTGTGAAGATAGAGCCTTGGCCATAGGTGTTTCATCAACCACTGTTCTTGAATTCAGAACCATTTTGGAAGTATTTATTTTTCTTTTGGTATTTGGAAGAAGTGCCTGCTTGGAGAATTTAATAGGAAAGTATTTTTGTTTGGCTTGTATTTTGATTTAACATTGCAAGAAAACAGATTGGAAAATGTTACTACTGTGCATCACAGACAGATGTTCTGTGGGCTCATAGTGGTGGTGTAAAGGTGTCAGAAATTTCCTCTTTTGCTCTCCAAAGAGCTGAGAGTTGCTGTAATCACCTCTGATAATTGAGTTGTTATCTCCCCTTTTGCTCACTGTCAGGAGCACACTCTCCAGGTATCCTGCTGTGGTCCCAAAATGCCTGCTCTTCACTGCAGCCCTGTTTGTGTGATGTGTTATGTTCTCACCTTGGGTTCTGGGGAAGGTGCAGGGAAGGTGTTTTCTCATCCAGAATATGTGATGCTCTCCCATAGGATGCAAATTAAAAGGTGTGTATAAAATGTGGATAAATCCTCCCTTTGCTAGGCCACTGCTTTATGATCACAGAGAAGGGCTACACCAGCTTTGCCCTCTTCGTGCTGGGATTATTTACAAAATAAGATTGTGCCTGTTTTGGGTTTTTCTTTGCTGTTTTTTGGAACAGAAGTGTCAGTTGGGGAAAATCTTAATTATGAAGCAGCAGAGGTTTTTTGCTGAAGCAGTCCTGGTTTGGAGACTAGAAGATAAGGAATCTTTCCAGAACACCACGCTCATAAATACAGTGGTGTTTGTGTAAGATGATGGGTTGGGTTTTATTCTGCTCTTTCTTCCCCCTGCTGACTATAATGACCGATTTATAGCCAACTTCCTTGGGCTTGATGCACTCTGTGGCAGCTGCTGTTTGAAGTGGAAGGGTGCCAACAGGCACCTCATTTTTGGTAACAGAATGATGAGTGTACATAAACAGAATTTGTTTGGGTGTAAGAAATTGGCTCGTGTTTTGGCAGGTTTTGGTATGGTTATTGTTCACTTTGTTGCTGTGATTTGAAATATGTTATATAATTGATGAAAAAGAGCACAACCTGCTCTGCTTCTGTGAATACCCGAGTTCCAATATTCAGGATAAACTGTTCTGACCCACGTTGTAGCCTCAGATAACATCGGGCTGTAGGGGCCATTTGTTCATGAAACCTGCCCTTCCAGTAATGCCACAGCCACAGCTGGGCTTCCGTACTGCCAGAGAACTGGTTTTCCCTCTGATCAGAAAATGACTTTTTGAGAATGATCGTTCTTTTTTTTTTCGTAATGGAATAAATCCCCCTCAGATTAATTCATGTGCAATGCAGAAAATGTGTAACTCTCTTCAGCTGTAAGACTTTAGTACTAACATCCAGGAAAACCCTGATCTGGGGGTGAAAAAAGGGATGGTACAGTCACACATTATATTTTTGAGCCTTTGATAACTTAAATGGTGGGCAGGCAGAGTTGCACTGACTCATGGGCTTAGTTGACCTACATTTACCTAGCTCTGATCTTTCTCCAGGCACTATGGAGATGTGTTAATGTTCTAGTTTTAAGCTGCAGGCTAATGATAAAGGACTGGAAGCTGTACTAAGAGTTTGCTTATGATTTGTTGCATTTTCAGCTGTTAAAAGCTTTTTAATATGCAACTGCTCCACCTTAAAGTAGAGTTTCATTTCCATATGTTTGTATTTTAGAAAGTGGACTTTTATTTTTTTCATGAAAGGGGTATGGCAACATAGGATTTTTTCAGAAGGTGATTTACCTAAAATACTCCTATGTAGGCTGTGTTAGAGTTGTAAATGGATGGCCAGTGGTGGTCATAGCTCCTGGTTATGGCATGTTGGTTGCAAATTCAGAACCTAAACAAAGCCCAAACAACAAACCTGTTTTTCAGTTTCACAGTTTCCCCTGTGCTTTTTAAAGCATTTTAGCAATAAGTTTCTTCAGATTTGGGAGTTGGGAAAATCTTGTTGTATCCAATTAAGTAATCATCTGGGTACCAAGGCTTGAATGGATTTCAGCTCAAAGGGAAGGAGAACCTGAGGGAAGGCTGCCTTTTCCTACACTCTATAAAAAATGTGATAAACCTTGAGAAAATGGGGGGGGAGTAAAGGGTGAGGAAGTGGTGCCAGGTTTGCTGCTGGGATGACTAATGTGAGAGTGTTTTCTCTGCTCATAAAACCCAAGTGCAGTCATACACATGTGCCCTTTTTTCCTTGCCAGAAAACACACTTCTGGCTGAATGGTTCCTTTTCTTCCTCTACTCCAGCCTATCCCAGAGCTTTAAGAATAAGTCCACATTGTAGGAGGAGCTGGGTGGGCAAGATTGTCTAACTTAGGGTATAAATCAACTATTTCATCAGTTCAGTTTATATGGGAACTAGTCTGACTTGTTTGGCCTTCTGCTTAAGATCCTTAGTGGTGGCAAGCATAATTCAACTGTAAAAGCTTATTTTTAACTCCTTTGTGGAAAAGCAGTTGAAGTGGGAGTATTTGCAGCTTTAACTAATTTGCCTGGAAGATCTGAAGCTGTTGGGGAGCAGATGAAAGCCGCCTTAATGCTTCTTGAAAGCACAAGTTGACACTTCATTTTCCTATCGTTCCTGCAGCACAGGTGATGCCAGGAGGATGATGCATCAGCAGTGCTATTTCTACCCATTTTTCTAGGACAAGCAGCTGTGGAACACGTACTCACCCTCCTTTTATTCCTCCAGGACAGCGTTCCTATTGCTAGACTGGAACAGCAGTGGAGATTTCATTACAGGCAGTAGGGTAACATTAGCACTCCTTTTTTCAAGTGGCTAAGGAGACCACAGCAAAAAACAGTCAATATGGGGAGAGCTTGCAGGTCAGGCATTTTAATCCTTTGGGGTCTTTTCCTGCCCCTCCTTGGAATTACTTGTGTTGTTGTGTAGTTAAGATGCTGCTTGGTCAGTTATGGTGATCAGAGTTATTGCACAAATATAGAAGTGCTTTTACTTTAATTCCCGTGTGGTGGAAAACAGAATCTATTGTGTAGATTTGTTTGGTTAATTTATTTTGTGCAATTTATGTTATAATCTGTCTGCAGTTGATATCTTGAAGATATAAAGGTGATGGCATTGATGAAATGATTTGTTCCAAGGGGTGTAGACTCTGCTGGAGTGCAGCTGGATGTTACACTTGTAATCGTATTATAGAGATTAAGTTAGAAACTGATTCCAGTTCTGTTGTGACTGGAAACACCAGTGACTGACAATCAGCAGGATTTGGGATGTTGCTCTAACATGAGTGGCTTTTTAAAGAGAACTGATGTTGGGAGGCAGGTACTGGATACAGGGAAACTTGAGTCCTTGCAGCGTGTCAGGCTGAACGTGGAAATTGGTGACAGCAGCTCAGTGGTCAGTTGGAAACACTGTACCAGCTGTAATAGTCTCATTCATTCAACAGTTTTAACTTTATTATAGAACAAATATATTGCAAACGTGTTATACTTAAAAAAGAAAATTCCATCTGTAGAGTATTTGTAGAATATTCTAGTGTTACAATTTTAGCTTCATCAAGAAGAAAGCAAAGATCCAGGTTTTTTGGTGTCCTCTCTCCAGCCACACAGGAAGCAGTGCAGAGCTACAATTTTATCTGCTTCTTTCAATTATTTTCAGAAGTGTAGTTGTACTTTTCTTTTTTGTACTCCCAAAAGCTGTGTGAGAATGTTTTGAATTCAGTGCCCAAACTTTAATTGCAAAATCTCAATCAGTGAAAGTAAGGCAAATAAAGTAAATCTGAAGTACTGGAGCACCCACATCACCTGCAGCTTCATGTGAAGAGATACCATTTTAGTATGGCAGAAAGTACACTTTATTTCACATTCATTTTTAAAAAATATTTTTTCATTTATGTACTGACTGTTGTAGTGTCAGTGTCTGAAAGGAGAGATTTGGGTATGTCACCTACCATCCCACCTAATGCCATCTCAGTCTTAAGGTTTATTCAAGCATTGTTTAATTTTATTTCATCCTTGGTCTCATAGATGTGACATCTGCAAGAAGACATTCACATTTGAAAACTCCAGAAGTACAGAACTTGTGTGTGTGGAAACGAGCATTCAAAAAAACAAGGTGGAAACCAACCCTTGTGAATAATTGTCTTTTTTAACTGGTTGATTGTTAAACCTCAATATGGAAGATCCTAGATGGAAAAACATAATTTTTTGATGGTGCAGTGTAAGCAAAGCATTTGATTATGTTGGTGTGTGTTCACTCACTTGAGTTAAATCATGGTAATTTTATTATGTTTACTAATATATTGTCCATCTCTGGTAAATGGTCAAATTGGGTCACAGCTGGGAATGGCAAAATTAAATAGATCCATCAGTGTGTTTGGGGTTTGCTCTTTTGTTTTTCCACCCCAAAGGAGAAGTTTGGTCACACTGCCCAGAAAGTGGAAAGGTAGCAAAGGTGGAGTTGTTGTCCCATGTATCCCCTGCTCCAGGAATTCCACAAAGCCTCATTCCTTCCACACACTCTTGCATCCCCCCCAGAGGAAGTTATTATTTTCCACCTGGTCTTCTTATACAGCTGCAAGTGGAAAATCATTGAGATTTGCGTGATACTGTTTTGATATTGCTCCTAATCTGTGGCAGAAATGGAGCTCACCAGGTATCTTAAGGGACCCTTGAGCACACTCAGTGCAAGGTCAGGGATTGCTCTGCAGAGTTAAATAATCTGGGGAGGAGCAGGAGAAATGCAGCGTGAAATACGTGCTCCCAAAAAAGAGAGAGAGGATTCCTTCCAGCAGCCAGAACAGAAAAGCTTTTATATGGGTTGTGCAGATGGATTGGGAAGGAGAGGGAGGTCAGGTTTGACTGAACTAAGCCTCTTAGGGATTATGTATCTTTAAAAGTAAGTCTGGGGGTAGTGTTACAATTGGGAATTTTCAAAACTTTCCCCCAATATTCTCTTGGAGTTTCTCTTCCAGACCTAGTCTTGGTGTGAAAGTGGATCTCCTGAGCTTTGTTCCTGCTCTCCTGTGTGAGTGAACACTGGCACCATTGACTACTGTTAAACATGCTTTTCAAGCAGCTGTGGTTTTGTCTCAGGCTATAAATCCAAATCAATCTTTGCAATAAGCAATTGAATGCCAAACAGTATTTTTTTTGCCTGGAGAAAGCTTGATTTTTTAATTTTACCTCAAAACCAAATTTGGGTAGAGCTCTTAGTTAAACCTCAGCTCTTCAGTGGTAACGGTTTTTAATATTTTTGGGTTGCATGTTGCCAGATCTACTGGAGTTTCTGCGTTATTGATGGTGCCAGGCCTGGGTGTTGCTGCCTGGGCCAGCTGAGCTGTGCCCACGTGCACTGTGTGTCCTTGGCTCCTGGGCAGCTGTGGGGGTGAGGGGGAGGCTGCTGCTGCCCTGGCACGCCAGGGATGGCCCATGACAAGCAGCTTATCCCTGAGCACAAGCTCTCACCTGCACCAGGGCTGACCTGAGCAGCCTGTGTCTGATCCCACTTTTTCCTTGGAGCTTGTGGAGTCCATCTATGACCCGTGATTAGGACCTCGAATTAGCATCCCATACAAGTTTACAGATTGATAACAGCTCAGGGCAAGTTAGTTGGGCATTTAAAGGCATCAATTGGATGCAGTGCTAATGGGTGTGTTTGTTTCTTAGGCAAATGCACACTTGAAAATATATTAAAATTGCAATTGAAATAATCTGAAACGGGTTTGGCAAAGTTTTAATGGGTGCTGATGTATCTCTGTGTTGAAATGTTATTTGTAGAGTGGGGTGTGAATTAATGCTGATGGTGAGTAGCTTGTGTAAGTTGTGTAAATAATTTAATTAAGTCTTTGATTGTTCCAAGTATTAGATTTTGTTTGTTTGGGAGTAAAGCTAATTTTAAAGCTTTTGAGGTTAGGTGGAATAATTTCAGGGGTACAAGGTAGGACCCCAAAAGCTCATGCTAATAATGAGATTGTCTTGTAAGGGTGTGTTGCTTTTATAAAATTCTAGTGCTCTTGGTTAAAATTGTTTCCTACTTAGGTGTTTCAGGTGCAACAAAACCTTTAAATTTGAATTAATGGTTCAGGGCAAGTACTGCAGTGATGTCTTTCTGATACTGTTTAGAGCCAAGCCAAGTATTTTCTTACATAGCTGATTTGTAGAGACCAGGCCCACTGATTCCTTGGGATTGAGGATGGATGGATGGACAGCAGGCAGGGAGCTACACTTTTAATTGCTTAAAATACATTGGCTTTTCCCCCTCTGGATCCTTTTTTTGGGTAGAGATTGTTATACTTGCCAAGTGATGTGATGTCACGGTTCTTTTTCACTTCAGTGTCTTAAAAAGGGTAGAAAATTCTGTTGTGTTTGCAGAAATAATTTCTTGAGAGATGAGCAGAGGACAGGGAGGTTGGTTAAACTGACTAGATTTAGTGGCATCAGTCCTATGGACTTAAGTTTCTTTTGAAATAAGATTTTTCTCAGTTTACTTGATGGAGATCTTCTGCTTGGTTTACTTTGTGTTTGCTTGTATAAAGCATTGTTAAATAAATCAGATAAAATTACAGATTTCTTCAGGCCCAAGTGGGATGGGTCTTTTGCACTATAGTCTGACTAGGACTAGTTTTTGGGTTAGATGTTGGTAAATTTGTAAAGTCCTGGCAGAAACAGCCACAACATTTCTCGGTGTGAATACACCATTAAAGCAGTTCCACTAAGGTTGCATTAATGACCACCTGGTTCAATTTTTGTCTCATTCCCTAATTAAAAAAGAAGCATTTTCTTCTGCTCAGAAAGAAGTACCAGGCCTGTGATACCTTGCTTAAAAATCTTGATAAATTTAGTCTTATTACATGGAGGAATTAGAGTTGGATTTATATAACTTTTAATAGTTTACAGTTGAGATTGTTTTCTTCTGTTGCATGACTGCATCAAAAATACCTCCTGAAACACAGTGATGATTCAGCAAGTGTTTTTCTTAGGTGTGTAGTTGCAATAGGATAAATTCTAGCTCATATGTTGCTGAATAAAAATGGCTTGGTTATATTAAGGGTGTAAATCAAGCTTAAATCCTGTGCCAAGAACTGTGAAGGCACTCGGGTACAATTTAGGGATGTGTTGGGTTTGGGGGTTGAACTGTCTCACTTGGTGGTTGGCACTTGGCTGTGGGAAGTTTTTAAAGCATTAAATGTTTAACTGTGCTTCACCCTTCGTATCACAGATGTTCCAGGTTGTTTTGACTGTTGGAATTGTTTGCAGTTTAAACCAGATTATATTAATATTTTTTTGAAAACACTAAAACGGTCAAACACATAAAAAGTGCATGTGTATAAATCACTTTTTGTGTAAGAAAACTGTGTTTTTTTACTTGCTGTACTTTGCTAAAGACTTGGGAAGGAACTAAGATGAGGGTTGGGATGTAAACAGAGTTTCTGACTCCCAACACACAGATCTTTTTGAACTGTAGTATCCTAATAGATTTCATTATGAATTTATTAATTGTTTTTAATGTAAATCCTTCTTTAACAAAGATCCTTCTCTTTTATTTTTAGTATATTTTTGGGGAATTCAGCCCTGATGAATTTAATCAGTTCTTTGTGACTCCACGATGCTCTGTTGAGGTAAGATCTGCTTTAAACTTCTTTTAGAAATAACATTTTAAAGCTACATCTCTTTGTGTGAATTTGAAATACAACAATACAATTAATTTATCATTCCCTTAGCTTGCTAATTTACGAAGGGGAGATACTGATCAGTTGTCTTCTTTCCATGTATGTGGATGTTCAGTCAATTTTTAGAGATAAATTAGTTATTCCACCTTCTGCTTTCAGAGCTGGAGTATCTGAACTGGTGATAGGACGATGACAGGGAGTTTTCCAGCCCTGTTACCTCAGCTTTAGTGGGTTTTTGTTAAGGGGTGGGTATGGAGAAAACTTCTCAGCAGTGTTCTTGGTAATTAGTTGGGCTTCTCAGTCTGGTGAGCCTTTTGAAGCACAGGGATTCTTTATATTTTTGGACAGGTGGAGCACTGCTGACCCTCAGTGCTGTGCTTAAAGGGAAAGCTGTGTGTGAGGTCTGAGAGATGCAGCAATAATGAACTAATTACAGTGTCAGTGAGAACCACAGAGTAGGAACAGTTGTCTTTGTGTCTGAGTTCATTACACACTCTTATTGGAGGCTCTTATTCTCTGTAGTTCTTGGTAGAGAATGATGAAACCATTTTCCTTCATAAGGAAGAGTATTATCCCCTTGTTCTAATCTCCAGACTCAAGAAATGATTTCCCTCTAGTTCAGTTTCCATGTATTTCCTCCAGACATTTCCATTCCAGCATTTTGGTCATGCTTCCATCCTCCCCTCTCAGCATAAAGGAAATGAACACTTGAGCTGTAGATGGGGGAAATCCTTTTGTCACAGTTTACAGACCATTGTTAATGGGACTTAGTTTCCTGTAGCTTAATTTTCCGAGGATAATTAGTATAATACTGCTAAACAATAAAAGGGCATGAGGGGAATGGGGTGGGGTGGGAGTGAGGGAAGTTAAGAAAGAAAAAGATAGTTTTTACTTGCCTCTTGGGAGAGTTTTGTACCTTCTCTGGTAGGTGGGAAGCAGTGCAGGAAGATCTTCAGGGAATACGTGGTAGTTCTGATGATTTGCTGTTTCCCCACCACAAATGCAATCTCAGCAGTGACATCTGCATCCCATGCAGCATCACCTTAAGTGCCCCCCATCAGCTCTTCTGACACTGGGAAAGATAAAAATGTCATATTTGGGATTTTGTAAAGCTGTTCCCAAAGTCTGTCGAGGAAAAATGAACCTACAGCATTAGAACCAGTCTCACTTCATTTTCTGACTGTCTCGGGTGTACCCAGTTAGCTGTCAAAATAAATGGTCCTTAAGTTTGCCCTTGATCTGGTTCAGTTCGATGTTTTAATTATCTGGATGATGAAATAAAAGCGATGCTTATTAGTTTTACACAGTGCAGATATTTCAGAGAAAATTGGTCTGAAAAAGATGATGCAGTTCCAGAAGGGCAGGACAGAGCTGATGGTGGTGCCGTGTGTTTGACACACATCGTGCTGCAGGGCCTTCACCTACACACTGAAGGGGGACTGAGCCAAGGGACTGCTTAAAGCTAAAGGGTGTCTGGAATGTCCCTTTTACAGGTGACATTTGTAGTACACGTCCTGTCAGACATGTTGACTGAGATGGTTCTGGTGACCCAGTTGTACGGGACAAGTCAGCTCAGAAATCTCTTCTTTCCAAAGCTGCTGTCGATGGATCAGATGTGTAGGAGACCAAGAGGCTGACTTCTTTTTTTTTTTTAAACTTCATATTTTCTGAAGGCCTTTGAATCTTTGAAATACAAAGTTTATCACAAAATTACAAAGTTTGTCACAAGCTGTTTGCTGTAGGCATTTAGAGGAATTTTTTTAGCTCTAACTATAAAGTCTTATTGAACCCGTGTTCAAAATTAATATGGATAGTAGGCTCTAAACAGTCTGGAACCTCTTTCTGACCCACTGTTTCTCATTTTTGGCCTGCAAAGATGATATATTAAGATGTATTGTGGTTTATAAGTGAATTTCCAGCATGTGTTCTTTTTATGCACTTTTTATAATGGCATTTTAGGAATATTTTCCTTGCCACCTGTGCTGCACTGCTGTCTGCAGTGCATTAAGAAGGCAATATGTAAGTATCTATAGCTTTAGAGAATTGAAAACTTGAATAGAAAACTCTTTTCTTTGTTGCACCATTAGAGTCACTATTTAGAATAGCACTGTCAAGCTGCACTGTGCACTCAATGTTTTATCTCCCACTGCAGAACCAGTCCCGCTGTTCTCCAGGGAGCCACTGGAATGCAGGGTAACCGTGGCTGCCAGGTCCTGCAGGCACAGGAGAAGGCTCTCAGCTGCTCAGGGAGTTTAGGGGCAGGTGAGGGGGGATGAGAAATTACCCACCACAGCAAGAGTCCTGTCAAGCACTGAGTGTTGATGCCACTGTTTTATACTACTTGTATTTACAGTCCATGTAAAAACCGTGCAGTGTGGTTACATTATATCAAGCTGGTAAATGTGTTTAAGAATATACCTCAGCTGAAACATTTCAAGAGCCACACTACAGCTGAACCAGGCTGAGAGTCAAAAGGTTTAGGTGTGATTGTTGTCTGTGCAAAAATGTGGTTCACCTTTCACAGGTGATTTGGTGTCCATTTTTTGTCTAAACAGAGGGTATTTGTTCCTCATCCTAAAAGCGTGGGGAGTTAGTGTTGATGAAGAAAGGTCCTGATGCTGTGAGGTGAATTGCTGGAGAGGTTGATGAGCCTGTGGTGTGTAACCAAGATAATCTTTATCTTTCAGTAATTGTGGTAATCTGCAAGGAGCCTGGAGCTGCAGAGTGGGATTTGATAAATATAGAAGCATAAGTTCAAGACATACTCTCTGAAAATCAAATAATGATGTTATTTTGAAAGGATTCGGATATTTCAAATGAAACTGATATCAAATGTTTATGGATTTGCTTTGCCTTTAAATAAGTTTCATTTCTTTTTTGTACAGCTCCCCCCATACAATGAAACTGTTTCATGTGGTATTAAATCCACAGGTAAGTTTTTCATGATGGTAAGAAATCAAGATCTTTTTTTTTTTTCCCCCAACTTAAAGGTTGTGACACTTTCCTTAGATTTACTGCAACCTCCCTTTAAATATAATCATTAAAACTTGCTTAGCAGGTATATGTGCATTTAGTAGGCAGGTTGGTTTTTAAACTGCTTTATTGAATGACATCTGTGAGAGGTTTGGAAAATACTGCATTGAGCTTCAGCTAATTGCAGTGGACATGCTCATTCCTCCTTGATTGTGCTGCCACAGAGTCTTGGTGTCTTGCTGAAACATTGTAGGATGTAGCTGTGAAAATGTGGGGGGGAACTTGAATGCTGGTGAATAAATAACTCATAGTGTTCAGCAAAGAGCAATTTCTGGCAGTTGCAGCCTGAAGACTCCTCTGTTCTGTGTTCCCTCTGACTCTTGTTTCTGTCTGGCTCAGCTGTTTTTCTGGAGAATCCCTTTTTTTTTTTTTCTCTTTTGATAAAAGTGTGACTCTTGATGTAAAAATACATTACAGAGTTCCCATTTTAAAGCTGCAACATTCACACATCTACTCTGCCTCAACCCATACACCTCCCTGCCTGGCCTTACTCCACAGGTACAAGGAATGGGCAGCTAGGTAGGAGTTCCCATGTGATCATCACTGTATAGTTTAAACCAGACTTTCACAGTAAATTACTGTTTGGGTTTTTCCCTGAACCAGAGGAGAGGAAGGGAGCTGAGAGTTACCCAGGTGTATATGAGGATGACATCAGATCTCCTTCAAAATAATGCAAGTATCTGACTGGACATTTCTCACAAGTACTCCAAAGAGGACCAAAATACACTTAATAATGTTAAAGAACACCTGATCATTATGCTTGGAGATTTTGGCCCTGCATTTAAACATAAACAAGATAGCCAGTGATAAAGAAGGATCCCAGATCCCATTTGAAACCAGATAGGCAACACTTCTGACAATTCAGGAGCTTTATTTAGCACAAGAGCAGTTTTAGGACCCTGAGTAGTTTTAAGTAGGAGTTAGAAAGACCATAGGGTGTGAATTGTCTGTTGGTGCCGGGGGGGTTCAGTCATATATTGCTTTGTCTTAACTGTGGATTTGAGTTTTGTTCTTTCAGGCTGGGATTTTAATGTTCACAAGCCACACAGAAAGTTGGTTTGTACAAATGTTTTTCAGATCATTCCTAGACCTTGAGAGAACCCCTCCCAGCCCTGAGATTAGGTAATGACACAGCACATTAGGTTTTGCTTGAAAAATGTCTTTAACAAACTTGCACTGTACTGTGCATGCACATTATCACTGTGATGGCTGTGTAAGGAGCTGTGGAAACTAAACTGGAATGTTTGCTTAAGATGACACACATCATGTTGTCATATAGTCTAGTTTTTTATGTATTTATCTTGAGTATTTAACTTTATTATGGAATTAGAATATCTGTTAATACTTACTAGGAGTACTCAAGTCGTGGCTGAAGCTCTAATATGCAGAATTCTGTCCAGACTAATTAGTGCTGTGTATTCACAGATTTTGGTGTTGTACACAGACTGTCCTTGGAGCATCTGTTGATCCTTGTTTCAATATGCATCCCATGTTGTACATGACAGATAGATCTGTTTCAGTCCATTCAGAAATAGAGCTGTGAACTGCATTGAAACAAAGATGCCCTGAAGCAAAGTGGAAAGTCAAAACAAATAGAAAAAATTGCCTCTCATTTTTTCTCAAATGAACTCGACACAATCTTACAGTAAATGAGCTTCTGCCAATCCTTCCCCAGACTAACTATACAGTAACTACTGGTATTTATTATTCTAATCCTGCTGTAAGGTGTAAAGTTTAATCCCTCAACTGTAATTTCCTAATTTGTATGTTAAATGCTGGAATGTCAGTGGTGCTCTTGGCACGATTTTACCCTACGCTGTTCATTGTGCCATAACTCCGAGGGCTGTATTTTGGTTTCTGCTCCCCACTTGCCCCAGGGCTCTTGTGATTGTTCAGTGTATGATAAACTGATAAATGCACCAAAACTAGAAAAAAAAATGCTCACTTGGATTATTGATTTTGCTGGATTAGTTTTGGGTAACCAAGTGCTGGGAGCTTGCTGGAGAGAGAGCAGCAGGAGAGGGGAGCAGAGGTGACAACTTTTACTTCGGGCTGTGACAGACTGAACTCTCCCATGAAGGGAAACCACATCCTTTGTTTTGAAGCCATTATTATTTTTTTAACTAGGATTTTGGAAATGAAATCACAGATTATTTGAACTGATAGGGGTTTGAAATGTGCCCAATAATTGATTCTTATCGAGGTTGGAGGAATATTAGGTGTTACCAGTTGTTGCTTGTGCTTTATGGTGTTGTAACAAAGGCTAAAGAACCAGCTCTTGGTTCATGCTTGATTTAACAAGTTGCTCCACGAGCAGATGAACTAATGAGGAATAGTTTTGTTGTGCATTTGGATCCCATATCCCTTAACCCCCCTTAAGCTTTGCCTTTGCAAATGAAGCTGTGGCTGGTTTGGAGCTGTATGTGCAGGGACAGGCCAGGCAGTGCAGCACTGACAGCCCCTGGAGCAGGAGGTGATTCCTGACATCTCCCAGCCCTTCCCTCTTCAGTGGATATCAGGCAGCAGCTTCCCACCTCCCTGTCTCTGGGCTGCTGGTTTTTATTACAAGAAACTCCAGCCCTCTCTGGGGTTGGTGACGGCTGGTCAGCGGTTGCAGAAGTGGCTGGTGACTGGCAGCCAGACAGGCAGGGTGTTAGAAAAGCCTTTCTCACAGGGAGAGGTGAAGAGAATTTGAGATTTGAAAGTCAGGCTCTTGTTAATATGATTTAGAGAAACCAGATGTGTATGGAGAGGTTTTTTTGCCCTTTTTTATTTTTAAAGAGTCTCCTTTAGTCTGACTGGCAGCAAGATTGAAATCGATACGTGACGTGTTTACTTCTCATTTACTAGATCAAAGCAGAAAAGCAATTAACATCGGTATTATTATCATTTGTTCATGATATGTTGGTATTGCATGTGTAATTCAGAGCTCAACACACACTGAAGGTTTGTTAATCTTCATTTCATATTGAAAAATAGTACCCTGTAGATTACTGTTTCTTTCACGTTTTTCTTTAAGCTGAAATGTTTGTCAGCAGACTTTTCTAGAAAGTATTGGGAGAGTTTTGAGAGGGCTAAAGCTGTTGTGTTGACAGTCACGTATCAAAACATTCCCCACTGGATTCTGTCCTCCCATAGGATCATTTCCTTAGGTGTGTGAATAACATCTTTTCCTTGGGAACTGTTACTTGCTTTTTGTTGTGTTTAAAAAAAAAAAAAATTCGCCTCATTTTTATCGAGTCTGTGATGTACTCAAAAATACCCCTTTATTGACATGTCAGACATAGTAAGTTGCACAAAATCTTAAAAATTCAGTGGTGTATCCCCTTATATTCCTTTGGAAATAATATCTGGTGGTGTTTGGTTCTGTAGTTACAGTCTTAGAAATTCGAAATGCATGTTTTAGCCCCATCTTTGAGGAAACACAAAATAGTAAAACTAATATGTTTGGTACAGTAACATAAGTGTCATAAAGAGCTACAAAACTTAGAGGACTAAAATGTGAGCTTACCTTTAGCATTCCTTTTATCTCTTTATAGTTACTGAGTTGTAACTGAAGTATTCAGTGTTACTAGTTAGCACACATGCATTATAACTAATTAAACGCCATGAAACTGCACAGCTTTGTGACTGGCAATATTTTGGGATACTGCAGCCTAGCAATATTTTGGGATAATGCAGCCTTCCATGAGAATATCTGTTAGTGTTTCTTTAAAGTTCCAAGGTAAATAAATAAATCAATAAAACAAAAAAGCCTGTTCATAATTTTTCAGTACTGCTCATATGTACAAGTTGAATGCTGACTTGTGTTGAGTATCAGTCGTATTTCTTGTCAGAGAAACCTGGAGTAATTTATTACATAGTAATAAATTCAGTTCTGATCAAATAAATTATCGATGAGCCTAAAGTTTCAAAACCTGTAATTTCAGTGTTTCCATGCAATTAATGAAAATATATTTGAGTTATTAAGGATTGTGTTAAACCTTTCATTATAATAGATCACACCAAGAAAACCAAATCCAGCCCCCCAAAACTCAAACTTCATATATGGAAAAGTTAGAGGTGAGGCTTGGATTTTATAATTGTCAGTGGGAAAGACTGGCTTTACAAGAAATGTCGAATTAAATATTGCACCATATTTTATAGGCAATTATCCAGTAATTAACGTAATGCAGATTATTTCTGAAGTTGTTGGGCTTTAATAGTTTTTCTTAAGAGATGAATTTTATAGGGGTTATTTGCAGGGGCTGTGCAGTGATCTGGAAAATTACATACTCTGTGTAAGAAAACCTGAATCATGCTCCTGTCTTTAAGAGAATGATGTTTTGAAATGGTCTTCAGGATCAAGGTTAAGGATTACTTTTGTTTGAGGGAACGGAGTTGAGTTGGAGAAAAATAAGGAGTTTTTTTTCTTGCTCTTGTAGCTTCTTGATTTGCTGTAATTCTCTAACTGAGATTTACCTTCTCTTGTCCAGGGGAAGAGTATCAGAGAATTGAATTTGGTGTTAACGAAGTCATAGAGACGCAATCATCTGTCCTAAATAACACCGACTACAGTATTTCAAGTACTCTGAATCCTCAGGCTCCAGAATTCATCCTCAGTTGTGCACCTGCTCAGAAACCCCCTGATGATGCTCTCAGTGAAACCAACTACAACTCCATCGACTGCCAGTTCAGCGATCCCGGCCTGGCTTTGGACAGCGGCTCCAACGCGGAAAACGACGGCTTGTCCGGAGGCCTCGGGCAGAGGGAGCGCAAAAAGAAGAAGAAAAGACCCCCTGGATATTACAGTTACCTGGAAGATGTCAGCGATGGCTTGGCCCCCCCGGAGGCGCTGGTGAACGGCCACGCCAACTCCTCGGGACTGCCCGCGGAGGACACGGAGCTGGCAGGAGACATCCCCTCCCTGGCCACGCCAAGGACTTGCAACAGCCCGGACAACTCCGTGGACTTCGTGCCTGGAGCTGTCCCTGCTGGGGCCGTTCCCAGCGCTCTGGACAATGCCAGGACTGCCGGGCAGCCCGAGGTATGCCGAGTTCCTAATTCTGAACAGTTTTGCCTCCCCTCGGAGGCCGTCAGAGATAGCCCCCTAAGGACAGCTGGTGTACAGTCTTATGCTGGTACTGATACTACTGAAAGTCTTGGCGTTACTAATGGACAAACACTTGAATCCTCTGGTGAGGACACAGCTGCCAATGGGGTAGAATTGCACACTGTGGAAAGCACTGACTCAGACCAAGCTAAGCCTGAGGAAGCTTCACCTACTACTGAGGCAACGGTCCCGGTTGCAGGATCAGTCCCCGTTAATCAGCCTGCAAAATCGTGGGCTAGTCTTTTTCACAATTCCAAGCCCTCTGCTTCCACATCTGTGGTCTATGTTGAGACTAAGTATACCCCTCCTGCCACATCTCCTCTGGTCCCTGAAAAACAGGTTGAAGTCAAAGAGGGACCTGTTCCAGTTTCAGAGGATCCTGTAGCCATAAAGATTGCAGGTATAGTTAATACACACGAGTGGATGTTACAAGCTCTGCTTGTAAACAGGAGTGTGCAATATTCATAGAAAACATTCCTCTGGTGATGTTCCCCTGGTAATAAGACAACTGTTCAAACACTGCACGAAGGTTGTAATTTGAATAAACTAGTTTTGTATCCCTCTGAGTAAACATTCCAACCAGGGATTGCCATGTCATTATCCCAGATACGGTGAAACTGTTGCTGCTTGTCAAACAATGTGTTTAAATGATCTGTGATTTTTAAATAGGCTGGTTGTGTTCAGCTCTGTGCTGTTGTAACAAGGAGAATAGGAAATGGTGGTACGTTATCCAGTATTTATTATCTTGTGGTGCATTCCATTGCAACAAGAATATTAATGTATTTACACCAAAGTAGCTGAAATTCCTGGACACTGAACAGCAGCTGAAGTGTAACATCTAAATAGGTCTTTCTTCAGAAATTCTAATTCAGGGATATTATATTTACTGATGTGCTGTTTGAGAGGTCTGTCCTTCCAATTTTGAAGAATTATCCTTAATTATTATAAACAATATTATTTTATCCAGAAACAATGCTAGCTATTGCCTGCTCAAGAAAAACCATAAGGAGCTGTCCAGAGGGTACATCAGGAAAGGGAACGAGTGATACAAAGACTTTCCCTGTTGGTCCTGTCATATTTGTGGTTCTAATGAGATATACTAGAAAATGCAGGAGATCCTTTTTGCAGCTTCGGTCAGAAAACACCAAGTTTTCCCAGTTGGTTGCATTTTGTGTCATTAATTGATGAATGTTGGGACAAAAGTAATTAATTTAAATCTGTGAATTAGTCTGTATGTGAAAAGGCAGGTGAAGAATCCTGCCATTTGTGCTACAAACTAATTTACAAGTGCAATGAGTGTGGCAGCTTCGAGTCAGATTCCTGCTCTGACAGAAGCTGACCTGGAGATAACTATTCAGAATGCCCAGGAGTAGATCCTGCCTCTCCTCCCCTCCTTACTCAGAACTGTCTGTTGAGAGAAAAGCTGTCAGAATAATTTGTCCTTTCCACTTAGGTGTTACAAACACAGTTGACTGTATTAAAAAAAAAATATATGAGCAGGTGATTCCAGTTTGTATGATGCCATATATGTGGAGAACGATGCAGTGTTAAAGAAAATCTCAAGCTATCCTTTAGTAATGACTTTTAACTTAAAAACTATTTTGTGACAAGCACACAGCTAAAACTGCTTGCCATAAATGAAAAAGATTTTTTATCTTGTCCAGGTTGCTTCAGCTCTAAGTTAACTTCCTGAACTTTTACTGCTTCTGTACTATTTTTTGCCACCAGGTGGGAGCAGAGCTTTTTGTTGTATCTTAAATGTAGTAAAATAGCAATGTCATTTTTATGCAAGTTGTCTTTTGCACCTTCACTATTAGTTGTTTGGGCAGGGGGATAATCTAAGTGTAGATAAGAGGAATTCAGCTGCTCCTAGTAGCTGCTTTAGGTAGGAGTTATGTTGCTGCAATTTCTGTAATTCACATGCTGCTGATTTTGGTATAAAATGTTTACTTGAAGATGTGAATGTCATGTAAATGTACTCGGTGCTTTGCTCTGTGGAAAAAGGAGGTTTTCTTTATTTTCCATTCTTTGGTGTTCTCTGTCCTGTTTGGAAAACAGGAACCTCAGTGCTTTGTTCAACACCCACACTCATGGTTGGCAGTAGAATTAGAGAAAAGGATCTGGAAGTTTTAGGGAGTTGAGGAGTGTCCTCAGTAAAGCTGAAGAAGAAGTTTTTTCCCACTGTGTGTTAATACCAATTTACATGGAAAAGGAGGAAGATAACTCTAATTCTGTTGTTGCTGTTGAGGACTTGATGGAAATGCCAATCTCTGGGCATTACTTCTTAAGGAAGATTCCACAGTGCAGCAGTGAAAATAGAAGGAAGGTTTGAAAACCGTGTAGGCAAACATGGAAAATTTGGATTTACTTTGTCTCAGTTGACATTGTTGGAGTGACCACTGATGTAAATTCACATGATGATTCACTGTTCTCCCAAGACTAGAGAAAAAGAAAGGAATTAGTTCAAATTGTAAGAAAGGTGTTTCAATATTACATATTAGAAAATATTTTCTTATTGCAAAGGTAGGTAAGTGCTGGAGCACTGAAGGAGTTGTGGAGTGGAGACATGCAAGGTTTGGGGGGGTTATAAATGACTTCATAAATGTAGCCTGTTGCATTCTTGCAGATACTGATTTTGTGTAGGGTTATCCAGCAGTGTTGTCCTGGGATTTTTTAATCATTGTCCAGTTTGAAGAAAGATCTGAGAGACAGAATATTCTCCAAATAGGGGCCTCAGACCGAGTGTTGAATATCTAAGGTGTTAAATTCCTAACTTTTAACGAGTGTCTTCAGCCTGGAGACTGTGTCCATGTGGTTCCTCTCTTGTTAAACTTTGGACTTGCTTTCATAAGGAAATAACCTTTTTTAGAAAAAAAATTGACAGGTACTTGTAATAACAAGACCTGGTGAATAAACTTTAGCAAAATGTGTTTTGTTTACCTACAAAAATCTTAATAGTGTTCTAGATCTGTTTTCAAATTGAGGCCTTTTCACCAGTCATTCTCTAAAAGGAATTTGAGTTCTTTTTGATTAATAACTTGAGCTTTCTAACAGGTTTTGAAATTTTAAGATGGTTTTTTTCATGGTTCGAAGTGTATTTTTCTTCTGTTACTCTTGTAAAAGTTCTTTTAGTTTCTGTGTAAATGTTAGATGGAGATGTGGTATTGAATGCTGTACACAAAGGTAATTCTTTGTTAAAAGAAATAAACTCACAGTAATTGCACTAGACACTGCTACAAAGCAGTTTTATGACCACAAGAGGATGCTAAAGGTCCTAATAATATCTTTCTTTAGCATGGTGCAAAAATGGGAAGAGTTAATGTCAAAAGTTGCTGATAGACATTCAAAATATAGGTTTTTTTCCTCTATTTTTATCCTAATTTCCAGCAGTGCTTAGTTATATTAACAGAAAGATTATATGTGTGCACAACACAGTTCAAATGTTACTGCTTTGTTAATACATCCTGAAATACTTGAGCAGTAATTCAATAACTATTTCAGCACTCACAGAGGAGTTTTCACCTGCCTCTCTGCTACATTTTCCATTTTACATCTTATTTTTTTGTCTGCTCTTTCAGCTGCCAGGTTCTTTATGTAATAGATGACTGATTTAAAAATGTCCTATTTTTTTGTCATTTTTATTTGGTTAGAACTGGTGGTGTCTGCAGGAAATACAATCTTATAGGTAAGGAGATATTTTGGAAGTAGAAGGACGTGGATTTTGTTGGCAGTTCTGCCACCTCCTCTGCTTAGTTATGGCTTTGTGCCTCTGTTTTTCCACCTGTGTCATGTTATTTTATCTGTCCTTCTAGAGAAACAGCTCAAACTCTTTAGGTTTATGCAGGGTTGCATATAAAGGTCCTCACATCTATTATAAAAATAAATAACCCCCTTGGTAGACAATTGCCACATTCATTTACATCTGTTTGTTCTGACTTGTATACCTCTTGTCCTTATTCTGCAAATTTAAGATACACCAGCTCCAATATTTTCTTTAAATGGTTTTTATTTGGGGACCTAAATAACAGGCCAGGATTCCTGGAAAAACTCCCTGTGCTGCTCTTGTTTCATAACTGAGGCACAATTATGTGCAGTGGTTCCTAAGTTTTAAACTTCATTGCTGAAGGTTTTGGAAGCAGGAAAACAATTGGAATTACATTATGTAAGGCTGTTATCTCGTAGATTTTGCAAGTCTTAAACCAGTAAATAAAACAGCCTGTTCTGAAGAGCACAGTAACATCTGTCTGTCTGTTTGCACTGAGATGTTTTTGTTGTAAGATAGTGGATGGTGAAACTTGTAAACTGGGACTGCTCTGTCATCTTCATCTCCCTTCAAAGCAGAAGAATTTGGGAAATACTTCCTAAAACTGGGGACAAGTGCTGCCAGCTAATGGGATTTTATATCTGTGTATCTATGTAAATAAAAGTATCTGCTTTTAAGGAAACAAAAATAAAACCAAATAGGTCTTGTCAGTTTTGCAATGCCAGTGGTTGGTTTTTGTCCCAGCATCCTCCTGACCCGAATTCCAGGATGTCTCCGGTGGAAGAAACACGTCTGGTTTGAAATACAAGCAGTGCTTAAATGGAGTGAAAATGATTTGCTGAAGTTTCTGGGAATCTTGTACATTGAACTGAATTATTTTGTGATGCAGCAACAGATACTTGTTTGATGGCCACATGTGAGTTTTGTTGATGCTCAATTTACTGTTTCTCATCCTGCAGAAATACTGGAAAGTGTAAGGCTAATACATAAACCAGTGTCTTTGCAACCCCGAGGGCTGATCAACAAAGGAAACTGGTGCTACATCAATGCTGTATCCTTCCCTGGAAAAAATAATGCTCTTAAGTTAAAATTTGTGTAGTATATCTGTCAAAGTTTTTCTGGATTTCTCTGGTAAGTATTTTATAAAAGTGTTTGTCTTCCCAGATCCTGCTGCTGTGGTTAAGATGGGAAGTGTAGCAGCTAGAAATCCAAGGGCATTTGGGATCCTTGAGCCTCAGGTCCAGAGTTCCCCTCCAGTCCTGTTTGCAGTTGCTACCTGTGTCAAAATATTGCAGAACTGTGACTTTCTCCCGATTGAAAACCTTTTAATTTCTAATTATGTTTACTCTGCATCAATTTAGGTGGTTATTTATCTTCTGTACTTGAAGTAACTGTCTTGACTCTTGGGCTTTGTCTTGGCAGTTGGTAAGGGGATCATTTGGGTTTTTGTTGAGCAGGCTGTCACTATTATTGTTTAAAATATTCCTTTTGCACATTACATTGTGGAGGAGGAGCCTGCTCTTAATGTATTGGAATTGTATTCCCCTGGAAAAATAACTTTTACCCTGGGGAACAGAGATTGTCCTTCAGTGCTATATTATGATATTAATAAAAATAATTAATAATTTTTAAAATTATGTCCTGTGTTAGCAAGGCTCACTGTGAGTGACATTTGGGATACCCCGAGTGCTGGTACTGCAAGGGAAAAATACTAAGACCAGTTTCAAGACTGATCATGACAGAGCCTAATAAACTATTTCCAGAGCAACAATTGTGCTTTAAACTTCAGCTTTTGTCTTATATAACCAGTTGTGCACTCAGCTGTTACATATACATATTAGCTCCCATTTTTTCAGTCTTGAAGTGTTACGTGGGAATTTATTATTCAATTTTTGCACACTGTGGGGACCAAATTAATCTCTCTCTGGAGCTGTTGAGATCGATGCCTTTTTTGTCATTTCCCTCCAGTCTTTTAATGCATTTCCTGTGTTCACTGGTCTCACCAAGGAGGTGGTTTTAAACTGTTATTCTCCCAGTGTGCTCTGGAGTTTCACTGGTTGCTCCCAACTCTTGACACTGCAGAATGTCTCACATCACAGAGGGTTACTTTTGGTTTGGGTACAGGGGTGAATCACCACCTTTGACGTAAAATCTGTCGGCTTCTTCCATTCTTGTCAGAAAGCATGTTACAGGTTATCTCTTGCCAATTTTCAAATTGTTAATTTTATAAAGTCTGTCCTATGAAAGTTCTTTTCCTCTCCTGCTCCTAGACAAAATGTTTTCCTTTTTGCCACGATTAAAATGTCACTGAAATCACTGCATGTTATAAAAAGCTGTGGTTTTTTTTTAGTACAACTTCTGCACATCACTTGTTAATGTTGTGATAAAGCTTCATCTTCTTTTCCAGTGTTATGGGATTGAGCGACATAATAAAAATACAGAGTTTGCATAGAATTTTAAATATAACTGAATGTTTGGTTAATATACAGATGAATTTTTTGCACATTTCCTTAATGCCATTGCATAGACCCTGCAGGCCTTGGTTGCTTGCCCTCCAATGTATCATTTAATGAAGTCCATTCCAATGTATTCCAAATCGCAGAGGCCGTGTACCTCAACTCCAATGCTAGACAGTTTGTAAGTAGCTTGGGAAAAGGGAATAAGAGTCTGGGATCTGACTGAGCTCGTTCAGAAATAACAGAGGATCGTTGTTGAAACTTGCTCTGTATCCAGAAGTCTTTCTCGTGTGGTTTTTGGGTGATCCATGTCTTTTATAATGAACTTGGTATTTTACAACTCCTTGACTAGTCAAGGAAGATACTTCCTGTTGCCTCAGGAGTATCAGTTGTAAATTGTGTTTAATATGCAAAAATGAACCAACCAAACACCTGGGTTTCATTACAGTGATCAGGTTGGGGTTTATGTCTTTACTCAGACTTTGTGATGATATTCTGGTTTTTGGCAGCCATAGTGGCAATGATCTGATTGTATTATTTGTCCTTCTAAGTCTTAACTTGCTGCTCACGTGGAGTTGTTCCTTCCGTTCTGTTGCAGTGTTCGTTTAATGAATGAGTTCACTAACATGCCTGTACCTCCTAAAGCAAAGCAAGGTGAGTGGGAATAGGGGCAGAAAAGTCATAAAGTGGTGGTAAGAAGGCTTTGGGGTGAGGATCTCATTGGGTGATGTACTTGAGACCTCTTAATACTGGTGCTTGATCCTCTTCAGGGCTCTTTGGGATTTTGGGATTTCTCGATACCTTACAAAATTTGCTGTTGCTTTTGTGTCAGTGTTGCACTTTTTCTTATTGGTGATTCATGTCAGGAAGTCAGAGATGTTACACCTTAAATTTTTTTCTTCTATGTGGTGGACCAGTGTCCAAGTGCAATAAGAATAGTTTTTGTTGAAGGTTCACTTAATTGTTAAGATTTCTTCTCACAACGTGCCCTTTCTAACAAAGTCATGTAAAAAATACTTGCAGTATTTTAATCCACTTCCTTCCTTACCTATTTCCAGCTGTTTGGTTTATCACATTGCTCAATTCTATCATCCTTCCTTAAATCCTGAACTCTCCCATTCATTTGGAACAAAAGGGGCCAGAGCAGGTCTGTTGAGCAGTTGGAGATTGCCTGCAGGAATACTGTCTTGGCTTCTGATTCCAGAGTGAAAGCTTTAGGAGTGTATGACTCCTGCTAATGCAGATTCAGGCTCAATGATGATCATGTAGCGAGGAATAGAATGTTTTTTGATGCAAGTAAATTATCTTACAGATTTCAGGTTTTTTAATCTTAATTTCAAACCAAGTCTTTTGTATTACAAACTTAGAGGAACAAGCACATTCCTGAAACTTTTTTATGTAACGTGATAAGAAAATATTGCAAGGAGCTGGTTGTTCCAGTGATTTCCAAACAGTTCAGACATTTCTGTGGTTTCTTTCTGTAAAACAAATCTCACTGGCTTATGCAACTTATTATACTTCTAGGTCATTTCATTGTGTAGTTTTCAAGTACAGTTTCGAGGCCTTGTATTGCCATTAGGTGGAACGTTCTGTCAAACTGTTTCTTGTTTGTTTTTTTTTTTCTCCAGTGAGGGAAAATGATCTGTTAGAATTGCAAATACACACAAGCTTTTAAGAAGTGTTCTTCGAGTACAAAAATTTAAATAGAACTGGAATGTTCTTTTATGATGGCTGTGGATATTCTTGTTAATCTTCAGAGTGTTTATTAACTTTTCTAGAGCATCTGTCAGTCTATGCAGGGTGATGTAAGATGGTTTTTTTAAAACATGTTTACAGATAAGAGTACCAAGATTAGAATAAAACTATTAGTAAATAAATGCTGAGCTCCAAAATCTAGTGATGTGTGAGGAGAATATTAAAGTATAATGTAGAAAAAACTTCTGTATATTGTTACTTATATTTATTTCTCTTTTGCTTTGCAGCTTTGGGTGATAAAATAGTGAGAGACATCCGACCAGGAGCTGCCTTTGAACCGACCTACATTTATAGACTCTTGACGGTTATAAAGTCGAGTCTGTCAGAAAAGGTGGGACTTAAAATCCTTGACTTCTGCCATTGCATCACAGGGCAGTCCGTGTCACTGAAACTGTGGAAAGCCACACATCAGATTCTGTGCTCAAACACCACAAAAATCAACTAATTGATAGCTCGTTATAATGTCTTGGGACTTGAATGAGTTAATTATAGGTTTGGCCGTTTGATCTGTCAGAATAATGAAAAAATTACTGTTGGAATGGAACATCTCTTTTTATAATGAAGTTACCAATGGATTGACATTTAAGAAATGAGCAGTTGTTCATTTTTGTGAGGGATTCAGCCTGGAATGGTCAAAGGTCCGGAGACTTCAAAAGACTATTTCAGGTTTAGTTTCAATTTAAAGAAAAGGCAATAGTTGGAAACCATCTTTTGATTTGGTCATGGCTTGACAGCAACTCTTAATAGTGGTTTTAAAAGAAATAGGGGAAAAAAAAACCCAACTCAGATGTTAAATGGAATTTGTATTGAGGAGAATGCAGAAATGCCATGTGAAGGTCATGGGTGTATTTGCTTAGGGCAGTTTGGTTTGAACTGGTTAAAAATGAGGTGCTGTTACAGTAAAATTTAAACTTTATTTGACATTAAAACTTAGGCTCAGTAGTTGCTGAATAAGCTAAATTAATAGGGAAAAGCTGGATGGTCCATCTCATGAACCTTCTGTTAAAAGGAAACTATGAAAATGTCATAGAATTAATTGAAAAAAATGTTTTGTTCAGGGCAGGCAAGAGGATGCTGAAGAATACTTGGGATTTATCCTCAATGGACTACATGAAGAAATGCTGACCCTCAAGAAACTTCTCTCTCCACATAATGAAAGTTAGTGGATACTTTTTTCCCTTGGTAGAAAACAATTTATTTCAAATACTGTGTTTGTGTGGTGATTCTGTAACACAGAGTAATGTTTAGAGTAGATGTTGAGATAGGGGTAGACTGCTATGTTTTAGGGGACTCTGACAATAACAAATAATATTTTGTTAAAATCTGGATAAAATGAGCCCATTCTGTAGTTTATAAATGATCTGAAGTTACTGGGTATTTAGAAGAGCACCATCATTCTGTAAATGCGCTGAATGACAATCAGTCATATACCTGGTCCTCCTAACCAATAAAATTCTATATTACAAATATATACATTATTTGAGGTTAACTCAAGCTGACTGGTCTTGTCTGAAGCATAGGGATGTTTGTCATTCATAATACCTACAGTGTCAGTTGTTTTCTGGGGTTTTGGTTCTCTCAGTGGGAGCTCAAAATAGATCAGTGTCTCTTTTCACTGAGCTTCAAGCCACTGTTAAAAGTCTTCTTTTTGAAGTGGAAAGTTCTAGAGTAAAGGCTAATTTATATCCAGTATAAAACAGCATATGAAGTGATTTTAAAATTCCTACTGACAAAGTCAGTGAAGAATTTTTCTTTGGAAGAATTACCAGAATTGTATGCAAAGTGGAATGCCATTTTATTTTATAGTGGCTTTATGGTTGGAGCCCCCTGTTAAAAATGAAACAAAATACTGTGAGCCTTAGCCAAGTATAGAGTTAAGATCTCTAGTTATCCGATTTCTCTTTAGTTGGGTAAATTTTTTAAGATTTAAAATGTTCATTCCACATGTTCTGTAGCTGTGAGCAGTTTATAGCCTCCTGACTTGGGCACTTGCAGAGAAAATATTTGCTAAGCCTTGGGTTCCCTGTAAAATACCTGTGCAGAGAAGGAGTTGTATTTAATAATAACTTAATTATGTTTCCAGAATAACACTTGACTTTCTAATTTTCTACCCCATAAATTTACTGCTATAAATATATCAAACTTTGCTGGAAAACTCCATTTATTTACACACAGTCATCAGTGAGCTGGGTTCTGTTAACACAGGATGTGTCCAGCTAGGAGTGAGCCTGGAAAATGCTTGTTCTCTTTTTTCCTTATCAAATCAATTGATCCGTGGAAGCATTTTATCCTTGGAAAGGATTATTATTATCATTATTTGCCTTTTAAATTCATTACCTAGCTACGTGTTTTCTTTGTAAAAAACTCAACGTGGGTTTGTTTTTTTCTTGGTCACTTGAAGAACTGTCGGTGTCCAACGGCCCCGAGGCTCAGGCTGTTCCCGAGGAAGAGGAGCAGGAGGAACAAGGGGAAGGCAGCGAGGACGAGTGGGAGCAAGTGGGACCTCGCAACAAGTCCTCAGTCACCCGCCAGGCTGACTTTGTGCAGACTCCAATCACTGATATCTTTGGTGGTCACATAAGGTACAGTGCTTTTAAGTGTCTTGAAAGAAAAAAATGTGGAGAAGCAAAGAGTTGCACGTAGAAAATATGTATGCCTGGAATATTAATGTCTTGAGAATTCCAGCTGCTTAATTTTTGTGTCCTCTGAGAATTCTTGGCTCGTGTTGTAAATAAGGATACTGAGAGATGATGAGATTTACAAAGAGTTAAATCTTGTGAGTGAAATAAAGTAAAAAAACTGTGGGCTTTTTAGTCCCTTAGACACTTAATGCTTCCCAGAGAAAGTTATGTGTAATAGTTAATAAATGTTAAAAGCAAAAGGAGTCTGGAAAAATATAAATTACTACAAGATGTTACTGGAATGAAAAGAATGTGGGACATTACTTATATTCAGGTCTGATACCAGATGAAGGCAGAAAGTAGATCCTGAAAGAATATTTTTTGGAAAGGAAGCCTCATGGCTTGTTTGGAGAAATGTGTAATTTAAAATGAAAGCAAAGTAAACACTTGCTAAAAACATATTCAAAACAAAACTGCTAGACTCGAAGAATTATTTTTAAATTGGAGACAGACACTTAATTGCTGGTGTTTGACTCTCTGTGTTGCCAGATATTCAGTCTAGAAGTGTGAATAATGTGGGCTAGTGCCTTCTGCCTGTGAAATGCTCTGAAATTATTTATTCTGCTGGGTTTTGAGCCAGACAGCTGGCAAATAAAGTTATATTTTCCATAGAATTTGGCAGACAGATGTTTGTAGGTATTGATGGAATTCTGCATCGAGGGCTCACGTACCCAAGGGGTTGTTAATACCTTAAATGTATTTATCATGGTCAGGATTGTTTAGATCTCTACTTGATTCCATCAGTTTTTGTATTAAAATACTGAGTGAATGCTGTTTTCTGTGGAAGCCCACAGAAAATGATGTAAAGCAAAGGTGATACTGAAAAAAGGCAAAAACTTGCATCAAGGGTCCAATCCAACATCTGCTGTTTGCTGTCACCACGTCCACTGGACTTATCCCTCACACCAGGCCACACAATTTGCCAGAGGAACAGCATCCCATGGGATGTTGGAAAACCTCACCTCTGAGGCTGAGGGTGGAGATGGGAAGGATTGAATATGGAAATGGCAGTAGAACTGCACTAAATGAAAGCATCAGAAACTGGAAAAAACAAATGGAAAAAGCAGCCAGGAAAAGATGGTTGGAATTGGCATCTTCAGGTTTGGGAAACTTTTGAATTGGGAGGCTTAAGGCTTGGGAAACTTTGGGCTGGCCTTGCAAGGCTTGAGTCTATTAAATACCTATTAGGCAGACAACCCATAAAGTCTTCCTTAGCAATGTGAGACTTAAATGTGCAAGTACAAGGTTTGCCTGAAAAATTCTTAATGTAGAATTTATGCAGTGCCCAATTAATTATTCATTGTAAATGATGCATTTTCCCCTGTCCAGCTGAGATTTGTAGTTATCCTAATAAGTGATGCTGCTACAGAAAAATCATAATCCAGCAAAGGCTTTGCTGTCATATCAATTTCTGCATATCTTTGTGAAGAAAATGTTCTGAACAAATAATACAATATAAATTCTAATATTTTTTAAAAAAAAGGTTTTTTTAACATTCTTATTTGAGAATATTATTGCTGTTTTTCATTAGATTTTAACACCTGGTCTTGAACACAGTTGGAGCTGTTAACATTTTTCTCTGGATTATTGCTCTCAATAACGGTTTGCTTAAAAAAAAATAATTAGGAAGTATATCCAAAAGCAGGGACAGGTTTGTTTATTGAAACACTGCTCTTGCCGTGTGCTGAAGGTTCTGTCCTTTAACACAACCAAGGAGGAAGTGTTAAACTGAAATAAAGATGCTACTGGTTTCCATACCCTCCCTTTCCTCTAAAGGATATATATTTGCCAATATAAAGCTGCATTGGCTGTTTCTGTTGGTGCTTCAGGGCTTTCCCTGAGTCAAAGGGGCTCTTTTGTTTAACCTGCATTAATCTGAACATCATTTCCTACCTGACTTGGAGACATTCCAGCGTGGCCACATGGATCAGAGCTGTGTTAATTATAATTGTGTTTTCAAGCCTTGTAATGCACACCTCCATGATAAATGAATCATTTCTTTGGCTGTGTGTAAAGCCACGTTTTTGTAGAAGCTGGAGCTTTTAAATGCAAATATTGCCTTCAAAATAAAAGAAAAAAAATCTTCATTTTTTTTTTCAGTGAAGTTTAAGACAAATGAAAGTCAGGAAGATCCACTTAGTGCAGTGAACAAAACAGTGCTCACCAAGCCAGGCTACTTAAAAGCTGCAACTGAACACACTTCAAACAAAAACAAAACCCCAAAAAACCCCAGAAAACATGTTCTCATGCCCCAGGTCATTACCTCAGCTAGTTTTCCAAAAGGCTCCAATTTATGTACAGAGGAGTAAGTACATGGAGGAAGTCTGGACACAGAAAATGATGGGAGGAAAAGGAAATGCCAGTCCTTGATGGAGCAAAGTTTGTATTTCCTGTGGCAAGATTTAAGCAAACAATTTAAAATCGCTGTGAAATTGGTCTTAGTGAAGTTACTAAAAATCAGTATATTTTTATTGGAGAATCTGGAATCACTTGTAACTTTTACAGCAGAACACAGATAAGCATTAGGACTTTGCACTTCTGAAGATCTGTTGGGAAATGGAATTTCAAAACTACCACAAAAAGAGCCTGGAGGTGAACTTCTTTTTTAAATGCATTATCAAAAATTTCAGGCTTCTTCTTTAAACTTTTGATGCTTATCCAAGAGCTGTTTTAATCTTTGCATAAATAAACCAATTCAGTTATATCCCATTCAGTATGTCCTTAGTGGATGTTAAAACCCTTTTAAATGGCAGTGAGTGTTTCCTGTTGAAACTTAAAGCTTAGCCTTTGTATTTGTGTGTCGCTTTGAATTTAATATAAATTGAGTTACTTAAGTAACTTTATTCTGACTTGAAGGTTCTGTATTGTCGAAAATAACACTTTATTACATTTTAACTTTTTTTTTTCCCCCCCATAGATCTGTTGTTTACCAGCAGAGTTCCAAGGAGTCTGCTACACTGCAACCTTTCTTCACCCTGCAGCTGGACATCCAGTCAGACAAGATCCGCACAGTGCAGGATGCCTTGGAAAGTTTGGTGGCAAGAGAGTCTGTCCAGGGATACACCACAAAAACCAAGCAGGAGGTGTGTTCTGCTGAGCCTTTTCTTTACAGCCAACTGCTAAAGTTTTTTAAAAGGGTTTTTATACAGCTTTTGCTTAACAGATAGTTGTTTGAACACTCTTACGTTAACAAAAGAGGGAGGAGCTTTCCCAAGTGTCCTGCAGCAGTAAAATGTCTTAGATGTGAGCACATACACTGAGAGGGAAAGAATTAACTCTTAACCAAAACCATGCCTGTAAATAGCTGGTGTAGCAATTTATTGGAGATTTAATATACACTGCAGTGTATATTAAATTAACAAAGTGAACTGTGGTAATAATACACATTGTTATGTTTAGCTGATCATAACATACTGATTCCTGGGAATTGCCAGATTTTTATTAGTAAAGGAGCAGCTCTTCAAAGTATCATTTCAAAGCAGGCTCTTGCTTTAGGAAGAAAACTCCCAGAGCAGAACACTTGCCTGGTTGTGTGTGTGGCTGTCCTTGAGAGGTTTTGGTTTCCACACTTTACTTACAGATCAAAAATGGAAATATTCATTGATGGGAGACCTGGTAGAAGTCAGTGTAGAACCTCTCTAAAATACCTGATGATCATGATCTTTCTCTCTGGATTAATAATCTGAAATGTTTCAAAAGCCAGTAACACTTCCATTCAGTGTCCTTGGCACTCTGTAGGTGACTGGTTTGCTGTACACCAAAAAAACCAGCTTGTCAGTAATATTATATTCAGTTTTAGGTGATTGGTTCACAGACTTGGAGAATATCCTGAGTTGGAAGGGACCCCCAAGGATCACCCAAGTCCAACTCCCTGCCCAGGACAGCCCCAAAAATTACACCTTGAGAAATGTTCTTCATAGTTGGAAAATACATGGAAAATACCAATCAAAATGAATGGTGGTATAAAAACTGTGATGTAAAAGGAAGGAATAAGGGGCAGGAGCTGTTCAGCCTCAAGAAAGAAAAACATGGAAGTAGAGAGATGGATCCAGATGTAAAAATTAGTGTGTTAAAGGCTGCTCTGAAAAAGAGAAGACTGATTTTTCTCAGTGATACTCGGACAGTAAATTAGGACTAGGAGCTGGACTAGGTGTGCCTGTGGTGCTTGTGGAGTTGTCCTGGCTGCTGTAAGACAGGGTTGGAGAAGCACAACTCAGGATTTACACCTGAGTTCAGAGGGGAAGATCTTGGAGGTCTCCGAGCCCTGTGATTCTCTGTTGCTTTAAGTACCAGGACGTTTTATTTTACATTCTCAAGCAGCTTTGCAAAATTTTTTTATCTCCTTTTTCAAATAATACATAATAGTTATAACTGCAAGAGAAAAATCTTTCCAAGGAGGAAAAGCTTGCCTTGGGCTTTGCAGTTTGAGAACTTGTGGTAGAGGGTAATAAATTAAACTTCCCTCTCTAAGGCAGTGCCTTGCTCCTTATGGTGGGCAGCAGTAAAGAACATCACCTCTGGTGTGCCTGGATTGCTCAGATGGGAATTCCCTGTACACTGGGGATAACTCTGGAGTTGTAGGTGTTCTCTCTGACATTCTTGTCTGTATCTGTGAGTTTTCTAAATACTCCAAGTGAGAATAGGGTGAGATAAAGAAAAGATGGATCGTTTTCTTTGAATAGCTGAAATTTGCCTTGAATGCTCAGAACATTTTTTTTCTCCAGTTGTTTTCCATGTGAAAGAAGCATTTACAATGCAAGCTCATCATGATTTACCACATGGATCTTGTTTTGCCAGTCATTCATTTCTTGGTTTTCCCTGCAGATGGTTTTAACTTCTTGACTGACAACCCAGTGCTCAATTAGGGGGTTTGGAAGAAATGGGTGTTCAAATTAGGTGCTGGAGGTTTGGGCTGGCTTATTTCAGAGTTTGGATGGAAATACAACTATCCACAGTGTCTTCTAGACCTTTTTTTTTTTTTTTTTAAGAAATTCAAGTCGTTCTTGTTCTAAAATTGTAGTAAAAACACTGAAATCATTGTCTGTAGAACCAGCAAAGGACTTTGCAGATAGTAATTTCCAGAATGTGTTGCAAAGAAGTATTTAGTATCCATTTTACATTTTTAGCTTTATCAGGATTACTGATAAAGCTAAAAAATAATATTATTATATTACTAAAAATTATTGCAGTCTCCTGATTGTTTTAATCTGGATTAAACTGTGGGCATAGAATAGATAGGAGAAGAGCAATCTTCCAAATATATGTGAATGATTTATCTTAAAATTTATATTTTAATCACTTTAAGCTGGTTTTGAATTTTATGTGTGTATTAATACAAACAGAAAATCAGTCAGATTTTCATGCAGTGTTAAATTAGGCATTTTAAATGCAAACAGCTGTTTAAAATGGAGTGAGCTGTTTAAAATGGAGTGACATCCTCTTGCTGTTTCTGACTTAAATTTCACTTGCATTTGTAGAAAGATGTTTTGGTTCCTTTTGGTCCTACAGTTCAGTTGGTTAAATCTTGACTATTCAATAGTTAATGTGTTTTTTAAGGGATTAATTTTTATCCTCACTGAAGTGATTTTTTTTTTCACTCTCATTCCTATTTGCAGAATGTTTTCAGTGTCTTCAGCAACAAATTGGCCTTCCCTCACTGACTTTTCCAGGTTCCCTTCCCCATACTCCTTAGGAGGAGTCTTCACATTCCTTGGGGTTCTCAAACTGCTCCTTGAGAACCTCAGAAGTTTTACTTTTCAAGCTTGGAAAGAGAGAATAGTTTTTTTCCCCATGAGTTTCTATTCCACCCTTAGTGGGTTCTAGCAGAATCAAGCCCTGTATTGAAAAATAACATGCTGGTGACTGCCAATAAAGAGATTTTTCCCAATAAAAAACGGAGAAAAAACCTTGAGCAGTTATTTTGAGAAGTGTTTTTATGTCTTAATTTCTAGGAAGGCAAAACATTTTTGTTCTGCAATTCTGAGCTCAGTTTCAGCTTTTCAGACAGCAACTTCATATAATTATAACCAAACAATCCACAAAAATCACTGTTTGGTAGAGAAAAGTGTGGTCATAACTCATATTTTTCTCTTTGAAAATACTAAGTTGTCCTTTAAGACACCACTTTAGTTGAAGATCCAGTGGGCTTTAAGTCATACACTGAAGTCTTTCTCATAAATTAATTAACAATAACAAATCTGGTTGGTTTTTTTTTTACAAGTGTATTTAAAATTAAACAGTTATTCCTCATTTGAAGGAGTGATTTTGAGCAGTTAACAAGAAATTACAGGTGCTCTTTGTGTGTGTCAGGTGGAGATCAGCAGAAGAGTCACACTGGAAGAGCTGCCCCCTGTTCTTGTCCTGCACCTCAAGCGGTTCGTGTACGAGAAAACTGGGGGGTGTCAGAAGCTTATCAAGAATATTGAGTATCCTGTTGATCTGGAAATTAGTAAAGGTAAAGATTTTTTTAACAGAATTTCCCCCTCTTTAGAGAAAAAATAACATAGTGTTTCCTCAGGGTATCTATGTTTGTATTTTATTTCTTCTGCAAAAGATTTTTATCTTCACTGTTGTTTGAAAACTCAGTGATTTGAATGAATATTTGGTATGTTTTTTCCTTTTTTTTTTTTCTTCTTAAAAAGAACACATTTGGGTTTCTGAATTCAGTCTTGGTGAACCTGACATTGCCTCTGTAAGAGTTTGAGCATCTGTTTTGCAAAGAACATTATGATGAAAGATTTTAAAACCTTTGGCACTTCCTAGACAACGGGTTGACCAAAAGAGAGCTTCCTGTGGATTTATGGAATAGGGTTATAGGCTGGAGTAAATATGGAGTAATTATAGACTGCTGAGGACAATAATGGGAAGTGATCCTCTTGAATGAGGGCTGTGTCCCTCTACAAGGCTGTTGCCAAGTAATCCTGGATATTTTTATCACAGATTTAATTCAGAGAAGTGGCAAATTATTTAAATAATTAGTGGCTGATGGAAGGAAACTGGTGTTTTATAGAAAATGCAGCCTTGTCATGCCTGACAGCAGGAATGAAAGGGAAAAAATGTAGAGTCTGATCTTTTGCTCTGTTTTGTTGTTTTTTTCCTTCATTTTTGGTAGTATTTTTAAACCTTCCATAAACTCCAGTGTTCAGCAAACCTGAAAATTCAGTCTCTTGATTAGGAGTTATCAGAACCATGATCATTCTTTAAAGGCTGCAGAAGAAATCTCAATTCGGCTTTCTCCCTTATGACAGTGTTGGTTTCTCTGAGAAGTAATTGATCCTCTTGAAATTAAATTTTGAAATTTTCTAACTGTTGCCTTTTTGTCTTTGTTTTCCTCCTGCAGAGCTACTATCTCCTGGTGTGAAAAGTAAAATTTTTAAAGGCCAAAGAACCTACCGGCTCTTTGCAGGTATTTAATCTCTGTGCCTCTGGTCCCTGTGTTGCAAATGCAAAATCTTCATATGGAATTGGAGAAACACTGGAGTTCCCTGGATTATAGAAAGTATTTTCTTTCAAATTATACTGAAGTAGCTTGTGGGTGTCAAATTCTTATATTTAATAGGGGTTTTGCATGTGTATATACATGTATATTGTTATATCTGTATTTATGGATCTCACTGATCCAACTTTGCAGAAAGTTTTGTAGCAGATCCGCCCTGAAAAATACCAGCAGAAGCTGAAGCTAAAATACAACACAGATTCTCAGAATAATGTTTTAAATGTCTTTGGAAAAGGCTGTTTGAATGCTGGCTTTGCATCCCCTTGGACCCCAACTTCTGTGTCACCAAATGTGTGCCAGTACTGGTGGCCTTGTGTGACTTGGAGCTGTGACCACTGAGGTTAGAGAAGGGAAGAACATCCCTGTCCCTTGTGGAAATTCAGGACTGTTTCTGGCAGTGCAGCTGTTTTTATCCATAGTGATTTTCATGGGACAAGTTTAGGCAGCAGATTTAAAGTGACTTGAGTTACCACTGTGATTTTTTTCTAACTCTTTCTGTGGAAAAGTGCAATATTTCAGCCTTCTGCCAGCATTCTCATCCACAGAAAGATCTTGTTGGATGAATTTTGAATTATCAGAATAAGCTTTTGAAGAATTAAGTTTCAGATATCATCCAGAATTTGCCTACCTGTCAAACAATAAAGTTTAGAAAATAATTCAGGTTTAGGCTAATGTAAAGGAATTACTTGCTAAATTCCCCCACATGTACAGATGGAGAGAATTGTGCCTTTTGCAGAAAAGAGACATTTAAGGAAAGTAGGCAGTTTGAGTCTCTCTTGGTATTAGCAGTTAATCAGAGATGTTCAGTGCACAGGTTTGTTAAGGAGGTTACTGAGAACTAATAAATATGAAACTTGTAGATTGGTTCTTTCATAATTGGTTCTTTCCTAGAACTTTTTTTTCAGAATAATATTACAGTGAAAATGAAAGCCATGGTTGGAGGGGGATAACTGCACTGATGACAAATATGAGCCAGTTAGAAAAGTGTGCCCTGATTTTTATTTTTTTTAAATAGATCACTACATAGTTTGACTTGATTTTTTCAATAGGCCTTTAGAGAGGTTTTTATTTACAAACAGTTTCAATAGAGTACTGTTGTGGTCAGCAGAGTGAATGTGTAGATTATCCCCCCAAGTGTGGCAGTGCCTGTTGGAAGGCTCTGCAGGGTGTGCTGCACACATTGCAAATGGCCTTTGCGAGGCAAATCCTTTCCAGAAAATCCTCTGGGAAGTTATAAAACGCAATTTGATGCTTTTGATTCTTAATTCACTTAACCCTTTGTTTAGAATCACGAGATGTGCTATGCTGGAGAAGCGTGACGAATATTACTCTTGACAAGGGGCTGGAGTGACAGGGCAAGGGGGAATGGCTTCACACTGACAGAGGGCAAGGTTGGATTAGATATTGGAAGGGAATTCTTCCCTGTGAGGGTGGTGAGGGGCTGGGATGGAATTCTCAGAGAAGCTGTGGCTGCCCCATCCCTGGATGGGCATGGTCTTAAACTCTGCCAGGGGAGGTTTAGGTTGGATGTTAGGAAGGAATTCTTTACAGAGAGGGTAGTCAGGCATTGGAACGGGCTGCCCAGGAAAGTGGTGGATTTTCTGTCCCTGGGGGTTTTTAAGATGAGACTGGATGTGGCACTGAGTGCTGTGGTCTAGTAACCACGGTGGTAGTGGATCAAGGGTTGGACTTGATCTCAGAGGTCTTTTCCAACCTGGCTGATTCTATGATTCTATGAAGTGTCCAAGGCCAGGTTGGATGGGGCTTGGAGCAACCTGGTCTAGCAGAAGGTGTCCCTGCCCATGGCAGGGAGTGGAATGAGATGAACTTTAAGGTCCCTTCCAACCCAAACCATGCAGTGATTCTACACAGAATCAAATGTAAGCAAGAACTAAAAAATACTTAAAGATTGTTGCCTAAGCCAGATCATCCCATCTGGAGAAAACAATGAGGGGCAGTGGGTTGACTCCGTTGGTCAGAACATGGTGCTAATAATCATAGGATCATAGGATCATAGAATCAGCTGGGTTGGAAGGGACCTCTGAGATCATCAAGTCCAACCCTTGATCCAACACCGCTGCGGTTGCCAGCCCATGGCACTGATGCCACATCCAGTCTTGTCTTAAAAACCTCCAGGGACGGAGAATCCACCACTTCCCTGGGCAACCCATTCCAATGTCTGATCACCCTCTCTGTAAAGAAATTCTTTCTAATATCCAACCTAAACCTCCCCTGGCACAGCTTAAGACCATGCCCTCTTGTCTTGCTGATAGTTGCTTGGAAAAAGAGACCAACCCCCCCCGGCTCCCCCCTCCTGTCAGGGAGTTGTAGAGAGTGAGGAGGTCTCCCCTGAGCCTCCTCTTCTCCAGGCTGAACAGCCCCAGCTCCCTCAGCCTCTCCTCACAGGACTTGTGCTCAAGTCCCTTCCCCAGCCTAGTTGCTCTCCTCTGGACCTGCTCCAGGAATAATGCCAAGGTCGTGGGTTCAATCCTTCACTTAAGAGTTGAACTGTGATCTTTGTGGGTCCCTTTGATCCCCCGTTTCCCTGGCTGTGTGTGCGTATGTGTGGTGCCCTCGTGCCTCACGCCTGTCTCCCTGCAGTTGTGTATCACCACGGGAACAGCGCCACGGGCGGCCACTACACCACGGACGTCTTCCAAATCGGGCTCAACGGCTGGTTGCGCATCGACGACCAGGCCGTGAAGGTGATCCATCAGTACCAGGTGGTGAAGCCGACTGCGGAACGCACAGCCTACCTCCTGTACTACCGCCGCGTGGACCTGCTGTGACCCTGCCTGCAGCACCCTGCTCTCTAGGACGCCAACTATCACTAATTTCCTCTCCTCTAAATGCTCTTCTGAGTGAATCTATTTTTCTTTTTTTTTCTTTTCTTTTCCTTTTTTTTCTTTTCTTTTTTTTTCTTTTCCTTTTTTTCTTTTCCTTTTTTCTTTTTTTTTCATTTCCTTTTTTTCTTTTCCTTTTTTTTTTTTTAATTTTTCCTTTTGTTTGTTTGTTTTTGTTTTTTTTTTCATTTCCCTCCTTTTTTTTCCCCCCCCACCCCGCCTCGCAACTATAAGAGTGATAAAGGAAACGACCGCGGGTTTGTGCGCGACGTAGCTTGTGTTGACTTTTTTGCCAGAATGAAGTCGCTTGGTTGGAAGACTCGAGTCTCGTGAATCACACACACAAAAAAAAAAAAATAATACGAAACAAAAATTAATCTGAGTTCATGCTGAATCCTAAGATAATAAAGGGATTGACATTTAATTCCCACTTTCTAAATGCGTAGTAGAAGAAAACCCTGCACCAGCAACAGAACTTGTAGATTTCTGTGAAAATGTTTTATCTTTACTTCAGTAAAAAAAAAAAAAAATTAAAAAAAATTTTAAAAAAAATATAAAAATAAAAAAGCTCTCTCTGCTTTCCCCAATAGTTTTTTGATAAGTGGTAAAATATGAGCCGATGTGTATGAGATGGAAATGGTCCTTTGTGCTTCAAAACATGTACAAACTGCAGAGTTGCTGGTTCCTGATAAGAAGACACATTTTAATAATTGTGCGATGAGAAACTGCTTAAGTACACATTGCAGATCAAATATTTGGAGTTAAGATGTTAGTCTATATAGATGGGTGATTGTAACTTTATTGCTATTAAGAAATTTCAAACTGCATTTATGCTTCTGTGTACATGAAATTAAGAAAATGGGCAAAATAATTAAGATTGATATTTCTTTAAGTCTGCTTTGTTTAATTTTGCTGTCTGCTCTCCTATAATGTTGAGTTCCTAATTGTACACAGTTTAGTGATATCTAGAAGTATAAAGTTGTCGCCCATCAATAAAAGTCACAAAGTTGGTTTAAGGTGTGTGTGTGTGGGTTTTGTTTTTCCTCAGGTGTAAATCCTACCCTTGGAAACTCCAAAGATTTCCATGTAGCACTTCCATGAGGTGTAGGGAGCCTTCCTCAACTGAAGTGTAGATTATTTTCTTTCAATTTTACAACTTCTTGAAACTTCAGAATGTCCCATTTTGCACTGGGTGGAGCTGAACGTTGAGGGGAAGGGAGAGGAGATCAGTCATCCCAAGGGATGTGGCAGTCCCTTGGAACTGAGCTGAGCCCTGGCCAGCCAGGAGAGGGAATGGAATCCTGTATCCTCCTGAAAGCCCCCCACAGTTGTTTCTGAGGTAGGTGGTGGTTTGTCTTCAACTAAACTATTCCTTCCTTTAGCCAGTTGACATTTTCATGGAAAACTTTTGGTAAAAAAATGTGTTGGATGAGCAGCAGGACCTGTTGAAAGCCCTCCTGGTTTGCCCTGGCTCATCTTCCCTCTCCTGGGGTGGTGAAGAGCTCGGGATTTTCCTGCCTGCAGATCACTCCTGGCAATGCTGTTACCATTCCATCCAGGATGGAGCTTCCTGCCCAGGGCTCCAGCTGTAGGTGGGAGTGTCCAGCCCAGTAGCACTTTGGGATGGTCCTGTTTTCCCTGCTCAAAGGTGGGTGCTTATGAGATGGATGCTCTCTTTCTGGAATGTTCAGGCAGGGTTAATTTTATCACTACTGCAATCCTGATGCTGGGAAAGTTAATTGGTGCTTTGTCAGTTGTTTTGGATATCCAAATATATCAGTGTTTTTCATAGCTAATCAGATTTTATTAGTGTTTTCTGATATACAAATCATGACTGAGACACTGTTCTTGATTTTGGTGACATTCCACCCACTCTGAAACAATTTTCTGTCCAGAGCTCACTTGGATTTTGGCTGGTTGCAGGGAAAACCTCAGTTCCTGGCTGCTCACTGGGCAGGGTGCCCTGGAGCTGGGGCTGCCCAAGGGCTGGTGCTCCCAAGGTTTCCCAACGCAGGAATTGCCCTGGAGCCACACTGGTGAGACATGGAGCATTGAGCATTTTGCTTTGATTTGGAAATCTGAGGGGAGTGGGGGGTTGTTCCAAACAGGAGGGAAATCAGATTTTGAAATGACTCTTCTGTGCTGGTTATTCACGTCTTGTTCCTGCACCATGGTTGAAGCAGTTTTCTGCATTGCAGAAATCCTATTTTAATTATTCTCATGGCTGTGTTGGATATTTATTTACCTGTATCTCCAGGGCATTGTGTAAAGCTGCATTTCTGATAGTGTAGGTTTGCCTGAATATTCCAGATAAAGTTGCAGGTGATCAGTAATTAATACATTACTTGCTAGAGGTTACAAGTGTTACTAATTTTTAAAGATATGGCAATGAGTCATTTCCAGTTTAAAAATCAAGTGTTGAAATCCACTCTTAGTATGACTTGGAAGTGTTCAGATGGTAGGAATTTTTAAAATTTTCACGGAGGATGTTACAAATGCACTTGTTGGTAAAATCCGACTTCTGCAGTGGATTACTCAAGGGGAAATAAAAAATATGTGGCAACATTGATGTGGACACATAGCCACAATTTCTATTTTCTGGATTAAGCTCCTCCCGTTGTTGCAAAATGAGGATTTTGCAGCCTTTTGATCATTTGCTTTGTCTGTGTGTGATTATGTAAAAGAAAACCCCAACACCCACAGCAACCCCCCCCAATACACCGTAAATCCAGTGGTTGTTTACTGATGTTTAAACTAGGATTTAAACAATGTGTTTGTTTTTTTATTTTAAATGCACATTAAGAGCTAAAGTTTTCAAAACTGGAAATTTTGGATGTGCAGGTCCAAAGGGCTGTTGGGAAAACCTTGTGCCATAAGCCAGGTCTGCAGGGGAACAGTTGGATGGGGTTGGGGAGGAGGATTATCAAAGGCACAAGGTATTTGGGGGTGGGGGGAGGTCGCGTGTGTTTTAATTAGGAAACTGCTGGTTTCCATAATATCCCCTGGAGATGATGGCACACCTGGGGCTGGGCTGCAGGAGAGGGCAGTGGTGGTCTGTGCCATGTTTATCTTTGTAAATGTGCTGTAAATCTCTCTGGTTTTGACTAGGAATGAGGAGCGAGCCTTGGACGTGCTGGGGATGTTCCCAAGATTTTGGAGGTTGGTGCAACTGGAGATTTATTTCAGGCTATTTTAAATTACCCAGTAGGATTTTTTGGAAAGAATTTTGTATGGGCAAATAACCAGCTGTAAGAGCTGTGGAGTTTGTGATTGCAATTCACCTTCTCTGTTTCGGGGTGAAACCTCCAAAGATGAGTCCTGGGTTAATAATGCTGACCTGTCTCAGTCTGCAGATCTGTACCAGTTACTTTATTATTATACCAGTTTATTTATTATTACAGAAGTGTGTTTCTACATCTCTCACTGCAGATGTGACCAGGGAATGTGGGGAGATGTGAGAAAAAGGTGAGACGTTTTCATGGAGTCCCAGAACAGTTTGGGTTGGAAGGGACCTCAAAGCTCATCTCGTTCCACCCCCTGCCATGGGCAGGGACACCTTCCACTAGCCCAGGTTGCTCCAAGCCCTGTCCAGCTTGGCCTTGAACACTTCCAGGGGTGGGACAACCTGTGCCTCACCACCCTCACAGTGAAGAATTTTGTAGGTTTTAGTGCACATTTCACTTTTACTTAGTGTGGTCAGTGGTGCTCCCAAAAATTTCTGAAATTGCTGCTGCTTGTCTGCTTATTTCCTTTTCTTACCTCAACCTTTACCTGGGCACTGATTAAAAAGCTCAGGTTTAATGGGGAGTTGTTTTCTTGCATATCATGAGCTGATTAAACAGTTGGGGGAATGTTTTTTTATTGTGAGAAGGTGGAAAAGAAGCTGCAGATGAACCTGTGTGGTCAGTCCAGGCTGCCCCAAAACTGGAGAGCAGCGAGAAAGGATAATAGAGGTTCACAGTGCCAAATATTAGTTGTGCTTGGGAGTAAATCTATAAATGCCTTTCACTCCTGTCACTTGGATCTCCACAATTCATCTGCTAATTAATTTGTTCATTCATCTGCTGATGAATCCAGAGGCAAACCTCTGGATTGCCACTTTGCTGTGTGGTCAAGACATCTTCCCCTCCATCCCTGCTGGAGAGCAAGGTGGATGTGGCAGGGACTTCCTGGCTACCTCTGCCCCACTGCATCATCCTCAGGTGGAGACAAAGCCCAGGCAGGAGGAGAAATGTAAGTAGGCAGCAAAGCAGGGGGTGGTTTCCCCAAACCTGAGCGTGGCCGTGCCCGGTGCCCATCAGGAGCAGCCCAGGGGCTGCTGGTCCCCACTGCTCTTGTTGTACGTGGTCACAGACAAGTTCCTGCAGGTTTCACCCCGGTATTCCCCTTGTGCTCCCTCTGCTCTGGAGGAGGAGTCAAGCCCAGAGAACACCAGGAGTTACCCTGCAGTTTTCAGCCTCTCCCCCTGCTGTTCCCTCTGCCCTGCCTGGCTTTGGGCCTGTTATTGCTTGTTGGAATAGGAAATAAAGGGGAATTAATTCAAGTTGAAGATCAAGACATGCTGTCTGCATGGTCAATTAGGAGGGCACAGGGAAATCTGTGTCTCTTCCCATTCATTGGTTATTCCATTAAAAGCCTCTCTCCTAATATATACTTATATATGCAGCCTGCTTTATGTGGCTTTTACCACATATGAAATGGAGACGTTGTAATCAAGGCAGTAATAATGTGGAATGATTAAAAGTAACTTCTGATTGTTTTGGCTTTAGTTGAACATATGGCCCAAAACTGCTGACTTCAGACAAAATGAGGTGGATAAAATGCCTCGTTCCAGGTTGTGCTCATCCCTAAACACAACCATACCTTGTACAGTGAAACCAACCTGGTATATGTTAAAAAAAATAAATTAAAAAAATTAAATCTTTGTAGATTTGATTGTAGCCGGGTTGATGGGGCAGTCAGACGACCCAAACCATCCTGCAGGGAATCATTTCCCATAAGAACATTTGTGGAGATTACAAAATACCGAATTTCTCTGAGGTCTGGAAATTATTTGTACGTCGGCATGTGAGATTGAGAATGAGTTAATTCAGCTTTATGGTAATTGGGGTGAACAGCACCTTCTGAGGGCTGTGAGTCAGGGCTGGGGAGCTGTGTGGTTTTGGGGTGGCAGCCTGTGTGGGGGCACGATGGTTCACTGTGTTGGCCCTCGTTATTCAGAGAAATTAGGAATTGGGGGAACTGCAGCACCTTTCAGCTGATTAAATAAGCCTTCAGGAAATACAGCAAAGTCACTGATCCAGAGTGAGTCAGAGGAGCAAGGAAAAAAAAAAAAAGGAGGATACAGTGATTTTACAGTAAAGCAGTTCAGAACCTTCTGTCAGCCCAGTTCTGGGTGGTCTTTCCCAGTGTTAGTGGCAAAGTTTGAGCTTTTTTGGGAGCAAACTGCCCAGATTGCACTGAATTGCTCCTGGCAGGGTAGAAGTGCCAGGTCCAACTGCTGGACCATGTGTTGTCAGTTCACATACACAGTTTGTTTTGAAGTAAATAGAAACTCTTTGTAAATACAGCTGGGAGAGCGTGGCCAGTGGAGAAGAGCAGCCAGAAGGGGTGTTGTGGCTGTACCAGGCTGCAGGACTGGGACTGACTGGTGAGGACTGGCTCCCTGTCTCACTTGAAAACAGAGCAGAAGATACACCCTGAGTGATGGGAATCCGCAAGTTCCTGAAAAATTCTCAGGAAAATGGTGTAAGAGACAAAATCAAATCAGCAGTTATGCCTTGGAGTGCACTCCAGAGGGTTCTGTTCTCTGCTCAGAGCAGTTGTGCTCTCTCAATTGCCAATATTTGCTGCTCTTGAACGAGTTTGATAAATGTCCTGCTCTCTGAGCGCCGCTGGGTCGAAACAAACCCCCGGGAATATCTTGTAAACTCCCTTCTAGTAAACAGTAAATAAAAACGGTTGGTGTTTTGCCTGAAGAAATAAATATTGACTGATTAGAAGAATGGAAGGGCTTTTTTTTCCCTAAGAACTTTGGAGAGAGGACTAGGCAGTGGATTTGGAAAAGACACGGCAGCTTTGCTTGGATGTGCCAAATCCAGGAGATTGATGTTCCCCTGCCTCCACCTTGGGTTGTCACTGGTGCTGCTTCCACAGAGGGACACCCCGGCTGATGTGCTGTCCCTGAAGTGCTGCTGGATGGGGATCCCACGGGACTCCCACGCACGATGATGCCTGGATCTGCTCATCCCTCTGCGGGCTGGAGCTGCCGCAGCGGAGGTGCCGGAACACACCCGTGCTGTTACTCACCGGAGCGGTTTGTTTTTTCCCGTTTGTTTACTTAAAGAAAAGGGAAGGAACTTTCAGCTTGTCTTTTGCTCAATCGTTTCCCTTCCCTATGAGTAAAACCACGGCAATGGGCACGGAGCTGGATGTCACAGCTGGGGCTGTTGGGGCACCAGCAGCACAGCGGGAGGGGTGAGTCCTGTCTGGGGGTTGCACTCGCTTTTTGCTTTCCTTATTCCCTGGAGCTCCAGACTGAGCCTTGGGGAATGTCAGCGCTGGGAGAGCTTTAGGAACAAACTGCAGAGGGGGATTAATCTCCTGTTTCCCAGCAGACACTCAGCTCTGGGAAAAGAGGGAGATGCCATGAGATGTGCTGGAGGGCTGGAGCTGGGAAATCCCAAATCCCTCGCTGTGGGATTTCCCTGTGAGGAGCAGGAATGGCTGAGCTGGCAGCCGAGAGGAGCCAGCTGGCTTTAGTCCCTCGCAGGAAAAAACCCTTTCTTGGATTCCCCCTCTCTCCTCACCGGAGCTCCTGGAATCCGCAGCGCTGCGAGCTCTGCCCGAGCACCGACTGCGGGGGAAAGCACAGCGAGCCCTTTTATACTACCATGGGCTGCCCTCCTCCTCCTCCTCCTGCTCTCCTCTCCCGGTGCTCCCGCCTTTGGGAGGATGGTCCTGCTCTGCTGAGCCCCAATGACTGACTTCAAACTGCCGCGATCCCAATCTCTGTTCCTCGCTCCTGCCTCCTTTCTGTGGCTTTCCCCCCCCTCCTTTCCCCCCCCACCCCCCTTCTTTTCGTTGTTACTCCACACCCGTTGCCAAACCCTGGATGATCCATGCTTGTCCTCTTTGCCTGGAGAGCATAAATACCACTGGGGAGCTCTGTGAGACTGCACTTGGTACGAGTTGCTGAGCTGAGACCTTGCACATCTCGCACCTCCCGAGGCTTGTTCCATCCTTCTCCCCTTCTCCTAGCTTAAATATTTCAGATACATAATTTATTCTCCACAAGCAGGCTTGGAGAAGCTGCAATTACCTGGAGACTTGGGAGTACTCGGAGAGGTAAGTGTAAAGTTTGGTCCCTGCTTCTGAAATGTGGTTTGGGGTGGGGGGTGTGTGCAAGAAATTACTTTTTTAAGAAGGCAGAATTTTAGTAACTTCTCTAAAAAGTTGCCTGGATGGTATAAAATAACACAATACTGTCTGAACTTCCCTTACTGTATGATCTGCAGAGGTTAATGTAAGATTAATAAACATTAATCTTGAATGAATGGGAGGAGTTTGCAAGTACAGGAGTGGATTTCTGTGCAAATAGAAAATATGCAAGGGATGCTGTAGCAGTGTCTAAGAGCTGATGCCTGTGGGCACACCAGTGTGCTCCAGAGTTTGTGCAGCTCTGCTTTAAAGTCCTGTATTAAAGGAATTTCAGTGTCACCACATGTGGTGTCTGTTACCAGTGGGTTTTCCATGTGGTTTTACATAGAAACTTACCCACTTGGGTTCTGTGGGAGTGGATTGTAATGGAAGATTCAGATGTTTTGACCCATGGGCTTGAAGGTGCTGAATTTATGGTGTGTTCGGTGCAACATATCAAGTTGTCCTGTGTCAAGGAACTTGTCATCCTGCTTTTCTTTGGAAGCCAACATAGTTCTTTAAGGCTTGAAATGTGAGCATCCCAGGTAAAGAGATGGGCTGGAGTTTAGTGCTTTAAGTATGTTGTGGCTTTATCATTGGATTTCTTTGCACAGGTTAAAAGCTGATCCCAGGCTAACTCATCCTAGATCCCAGGCTAACTCAGGTTAGAAGCTGATCCCAGGCTAACTCAGGTTAGAAGCTGATCCCAGGCTAACTCAGGTTAGAAGCTGATCCCAGGCTAACTCAGGTTAGGAGCTGATCCCAGACTAACTCGGGTTAGGAGCTGATCCCAGACTAACTCGGTTTAGAAGCTGATTTAGAATGCTAACTCCCCTCTGCTTTGCTCTTTTAGATGCTTTCCTGATATCCCAAGCTGACTTCTGCATTTTCCTGCCTTGTCAGCTTGTGCCATGTGTAACTCCACAGGTCCTGGGATGCTTTAGCTGCATGGGAGTAGGCACCCACTCGTGTACTTCACCAGGGAGGCAGTCAAAGCTCAATATCCATAAGGCATAAGGTGACATGAGGACATCCTGAAGTACAGGAGTCAGCCTGCATGTGGCTTCAGCAGCCTCACATGCCAGGCTTCAGATGCGACCAGCTCTCCTGCTTTCCGTGCAAAGCAGACACCATCCATTAGCTGGGGAAATAGCTTTCTAAAAATAATCTTCTCCAAAGTCCAGTGCTGCTCTTTAACTCCCTCAGACCCCAGAAGAAGGCCTCCTCTCTGTCCCCACTTCGGACAGGCTTTTCAGCACACTAAGGAGTCGGTTTCTGCTGACTCAGTCATTTCTGATCGCTCCCAGATGTTTACCTGGCACCAGCATCAAGGGCCTGATGTGTTTAAAGGGAGGTTGTGCTAATGCTCCTCTTGAACCCTTTAAATCAACAGCAGAGGCTTCCTCAGCTGACTGTCAGCTGATAATTTTCTGTGAATAATATCAAATTGCAACTCAAAGGCAACGTGATTCCAGCCTTCCCATATGAGGAGCTCCTGCTGGAGCCCGGAGGCATCGCCCCAGCTCTGCAGGGCACTTGGTCTGGCTGAGCTGCAACACGTGTCCCAGTGTTTCTTTGCACCTGGGCACCAGGGTATGGAGAGGCAGATGGATGGACATCTGAAATCGATGAGAGCTCTCTGAAATGTGAGCATCTTTCTGCTGCTTTCAATTAGTTTGGCCAGGGAACTCTTTCCACTCCGTCCCTCTCCGATTCCTTTATCCTCCCTTCGGATGCTCAGCGCTCCCCACCTCGAGCCAAAAAGGAGAAAGGGACCCTCACACTCGAAGTGAAACAGAAGATAAAACCAAAGTGACCTAATTTTAGAGAGGTGCTGGTATCCCCTTGCTGTCAAATAGGATCCAGGGAAGCACATCCCGAGGAATAATGCACCATCTGTTGCGAGGTTTTTGGCTGGGTCGCGAAACCAGACGCTCTGGCTTCGCTGCGGAGCCGTGAGTGGGGCAGCTCCTCTGGCTCTCAGATGTTACAGCTGATTTTTTTCAATCTGCCCTTTCTGAAAGTTCAGTGTTTGCCTTAAATGGGTGGTGGATTCGGGCTCCTATTTAGCAAAGGGCACCCGGCCAAGTGAGGGGTGCAACGGCAGCCTCTGAGCGCCGGCTGTTCCTCTGCCTCCAGGCCAGGCTGCAGGGAGAGCTGCCGCTGCTAAAAGGCCACATTGTAAACGGCCGTGGCACTGCAACTATTTTTAAACTCCTGGGGAAGTGCCTCAAAGTAGGAATTGTTCCCTGAATTTGGGTCAGACAGTCTACAAAAGCTACAGCTCGTTTTGCTGCCCCTGCCCCTCTGTAGCCGGGTTAGAAAGTCAGGCTCCTGCTTGGGGGGAAGCGAATGCCACAAAGAGGGCTGAGAAGAGGATGAGGTTAAAGGAATATTTGTCCCAGTGCCACTGAACGTCCTGTCTTCAGGTGTGCCTGGAGCTGGGGACAAGGCGTGTGTGTTGGACTTGCTCTGCAGAGCAGGAAATGATGAGAAGCCGTTACCTAAACTGAGCAAATTACATCCTGCATTGTCCTACCCCGGCAAAGGCTTAATGTGCTGCCTGGAGAGAGGCTGAGGGCAGCTGGTTTTCATCTGCCTCAATATTCAGTACGAGAAAGAAGCCTCAAACAGGGACGTTGTGTCTTTTGTGTAGTCAGCCAACAAGTTTTCAGGGTTTCTCAATAGTGTCAAAGTTTTTTTGAGGGTCCCTGTCTGTGCAAAGCACCTCATGCTTGCCACTGTCCTCCACAGTTGCTGTCGTGTTGGGTCTGGGGTCTGGAGATCTGGGGCTTTGTGCTTGAGCGTAGCTTTTCCAGCTGGGAGCTGGATGGCTTTTCCCTTCCTTGAATGGTTTCCAGCTCAGCTGGTCTCAGTGTGTCCAAATCCCGTGTCACTGGGATGAAACTTCTCGAATAATTCCTGCTAATCTGGGGTTTGTTTCCTGCTGCTGTGTAGGAATGCTTTCAGCATGGCTTTCAACACTGCTGTCAAAACCAGATCCTCACCTCATGTTGTAGACAGGGATGGGGAAGCTTTCCTCCAAAATTTTTTCCTAAAGAGGGAGATCCTGTGCTTGCACTGCCTGCACGGATGCTTCTTGCCCAGATTGATCTTCTCCAGTGGCTCTTAGATCCCAGTAAGGAGCAGTGGGTGCTGCAGAGCCCTGCAGCAGCACAGACTGCCTTCCCTGAACAGCTCCTGATCTAGATAAAACCTGCCAAGACATGCAAGGATTGTTAGATGGCTAAATTGGAGCAGGGGGAGTTTGGGAATAGCAAGTGGAGTGGAAGCATCGTGGAGCAAGGGAGAGGGGTTAAACAAAGCTGTTCCAACCCGGCAATGACCAAATCAAAACCATCCCTCTGAGCCCGTTGTGCTGACAATGCTTCCAAGTGCACGGGAACACCTGATGTGGCCGGGGGAGGGAGGGTGCTCCGGCTGCTCTCCTGATCTTCCATAACTCACATCCCTGGCCCTGATCCCGCCTTACGTGAACCGCCGCGTCAGAGACCCTCCCCGGGGCGTCACTGCCGGCAGGGATTGGCGTTGTTTGGTGTTACGGTGACATTTCCCATAAAGAGCCGCTCTCACACAGCCTGGCAGCCGCCCTGCTGGGCTCCATCCCGAATAGCTCGTGCCGATGCCTGACCTCTGCGGTCCGGCCTCCTGGGAATTTTACTTTCCCTTTTATTCATATCTGTTCTCTACTTTAGCAGCTGCTCTTTGTGGGAATAACTCCAAATGTCTCCCCTTCCCGCCTGTGAAGGGATGAAGCTGGGATGACTCAGAGCTGCTGGGCACTGTGGGGTGGCACCTCCACCAAAGATGCTGGGGTGCAGGAGGCACCTTCTGCCATGTCTGGAGAGTCCCAGCACATCAGTGGTGTAATAAACTGAGTCCCCATCACTCAGGGTGTTGTTCGGGTCTTCCTCTCGTTGGGGTGAATGGGAATTGTAGGTATCCCTTATTTCCAAGCACAAATATGATCTGTGAGGCCTCATTGTTGGGTGATATATGCACTGAGAGCTTCTCTGGCACTGCCTTCACTGCCTGTTTCTCCCCAAATTCCAGATCTGTGTTGAGCCATAGGAGTCCCAACAAGAAAACCTACTGTCACCTTCATCTTTGCTTCTACTGGCGGTAAAGGAGGAAGCATGAATCCTGCCCTGCCTTGGATCATTCCCCTTGGATGTGTACTGCTCCTGACAATGACAGCTGAATGCTTTATCTTGCCCAACTCGAGTCACCTGGAGAGCATCCTGAGTAAATATCGGGATGGGGAACCTCACTCCAGATCCAAGAGAGCCATTTTATTCTCAGACAGACAGGAGATCCTGATGCTCCACAATAAACTGAGAGGTCAAGTTTACCCAGTGGCCTCTAATATGGAATACATGGTGAGTCTAGTGCCTGATACCTCACTTTGTTGCTACTTTTTGTATTTTCTAACTGTATTTTAATTTTCCTTGCGGTGCGGGAGGTGCAGCAAATTTCCTCTGAAGTAAGTTTTTCTCAAGAGGTTTCCTGAAGCAATTTCATTCCAGAGTGAACGATGCTTTAGATCATTGGACTGTTTTGGTTGGAAAGGGCTGCTAATGGGTCATCGAGTCCATCCACTGCATAGTTTCAGGACTGGTTCCATTATTCATAAATGAGGTCTGGCCCAGCCCTGGATGCATCTCCGGTGATGGCAATTCCACAGCCTGCCTCAGCAGGTTCTTCCATTACCTTAATGTCATAAAAGCATCAAATTTTCCCTAGTGTTTAACCCATGTTCTCCCTGTGAAAGGTTTCAGGCTGTTTGGAGTGTTTTGGGACACCACAGTCTGCTCAGAGGATCTTCTGATGGTCTTTGGGTTGCCATCAGCTACCACCCAAGGCTGAAGGTGGCATCTGTCCTCTTGTCATACACTGATCACCAGAGCTTATCCACATGAGCCAAACATCCAAGATGCTGCTGGGAACCTGCTCTGGGCCACAGAGAAACAGGACTTGAGAAATGTGGCTCCACTTGCAAAGAATTTGAATCACTGGAAAAAGCTGGAAGGACTTTGGGAGTTTATGGGTGGATGGGTCAGTGCTATTGGCTTTTTGTAGTTCAGGAAACCAAAATAAAAGTTTGGTCAATGTATTCTCCCACTTCAGAGGGAGAACTTAAAGGTTTGAGAATGAAATATGCCTTTGCCATCAACAATTCCCATGAATAGCTTTTCTTCACTTGATGCCAGAGACCCTCCTTTGAGCTATTTTTGCTGTGCCATCAAAATATTACAGGGCCACAAAATGATGTAGGCAAATAATTATTTTTTGTGTGCCTTTTCCCAGTGTGCAAATATAGTTCTGACCAAGGCTAGTCTGACTTCAACTGTGCACTTCTGCTGACGGATCCGGTGATTAATGATTTGTTAAGACCGTTTTTAAAAGGGTAAAAGAAAAGTACACTTGAATGTCATATAAAATTGTTTGCCAGCTGTGCTGAAATGAGGGCTAGAAATGGAAAATCTTGCCTTTTGTGACTCTAAGGAGAAGAAAAAGAGAAGGGAGGGCAGAGGACACTGAGGAAGGACAACTGTCTGTGGGTTGGTCCCCACCAGCACTCACCCTGCCGGTCTCCTGGAGTGCTTTAGTCAGGCATCGCGTGCCTTTCTAAGAACCAGTGATTGTATCTCTTCTTCAGCGGCTCTCACGTTATCCTGCAGGGAAGTACTGCCAGAAGAGGCAACTTGATTGACTTCCAGAGGGTAAACACAGAGCATGAGCAAGCCCAGTGTGTTTGGGTTGGCTCTGGGGATGGCAGAGTGCTGTGGACTGTCCACTGCCCGGCTGCTGTTTGCGCTCGCGGCGCGGTTACACTTCTCTGTTTGCCTTTGCTCAGGGAGCTTTTCTAGTGGTTTTTATGGCTGATTGAGGGCAAATGAAAGGGCCTTATGTGCTGTGAAGAAAGGAGCTGAGTATAAGATGGTGCTGCTTGGAAGGGCCATAATCAGCCTTTCATGTGTTCGTGTTTACCCAGGATGACTTGGAAATGCCGTGTATAAGCTGAACAGGAATTTCTCTTTAATCCTTTGTCCTGCATAGGACATTTCTCATTTGGACTCATTTAAGAGGATGGTCTGTCTTTAGTACCACAGATAAACTTTTCTCTTTCCCTTTGGTGCCCGTGTGGAGTGTCACCAGCACCGTGCAGCGATAATTTGGGGATAAGTAGGTAGAGCATGTTCTTGCTCGTCCATCTCCAAACACTGCCTTGTGAAAGTCCTTTCTCTCAGCTCCATATCTGACACATTTAAGTGATCTAAAATGGCAATGGAGGTAAAAGTATTCCAGGAAAGGGACATATTTAACTACTACAGGATGAACTTAAGTTGTTGGACATTGTTGATAAGAATCCAATACCAAACTGGGTCCTATGACTTATCTGGAGATGAAAAGAATTATATACATGTGGGATAAAGGTGAAGGAGACTGAAAAAATGAAGAAAGATACAGTTTAGCTGCTGGGTTTGTGTAATTAATTGAAAGTTGGCACAGGTATTCAGTGTTAATGGAAAATGAGTGAGCAGTGCACAACTTCCTGATGAAGCTGGGCCAGTACAGAATTACCTTAACCCCTCTAACAAATCTATGATCGACACTTCCACTGCGTGTTTGGACTTTGTAACAGCAGTGGATGGGTGCCAAGACCAAAACAAACCCCTTGTTAATAGGCCCAGAGTAAAAAGAACATAATGGACCCAGAGTAAAAAAAGGACATAATAGATCCCAAGGCATTGTGACCTTTTAATATGGCTTAGTCAGATGGCTTTCAGCAGTGATGAAAGACAGAAATCTTTCCTCTTGCGGCGGCCTCAGAGACAGCTGGAGAAAGCAAAATTGTTCTCAGTGCAGATTGCTGGAAGGAAAATAGTTTGTTTTCATGTATAAGGTATGCATCCTTCCTCCCAACTGTAGGGTGCTGACTTTCCCTGTCAGGATGGGATAGTATTTCTGTGGGGGTTAGCAAAGCACATCCAGGGCTCTGCCAGGACATGTCAGCCCTGAAGTTTCATGGCACTTTTAAAAGTAAGCTGCCAGTATTGCAGAAAGTCTAAGCTGGGGAGGATAATGAGTGAGTAACCTGATCACTGGAATTCAGATGTCTGGAGTTAGGTTTACAAAGTCCTGAGGCTGAGTAAGTAGACTTTTTGTGGGATGTGTTCTTACTAAATCTGAACCTACAAGTTGTAGCATAACATGTGTATGCCATGCATATATTTTATATATATAATATATACTGTACTTTCAAAAGCCATTATGAATTTTCAGGAGTGAAAAAGACAGTCCATGTGCTAAATCACTTGGAATTGCACACACCCAAAGGATTCTCAGCCTCTGCTTGTGAAGGAAACTGAGCACAGGCTCATTGCCCCTCTGGCTTCAGCAATCTTCCTAGATGCTGCTTTGAATATTGGCATAAAGAATTCTTGCAAGTATAGCTGGGAAAGTCTGAAATCTCTCCCCCCCCCAAACTTATTGCTCTGAAATAATTCCAGCGTCCTGACCGCACTCACGTCTGAGAGGCAAGAGGCAAATAACTGCTCTGATTTAAATGGGATGGCTTTGTAATCTGAGCCTGCAGAAATGAACTTCTCTGCTCATCCAGAACAAAGCTGTGCAAAGACAGAGCTCGTTCCCAATTACCTGTTGAGTGTCTTTCGTCCGAGCTCATTTATTTTATCCGTAGGCATCAAAGGGAGACGGGACGCAAATGTTGGCATTAATTTCCTTTTAATGGCCTATTGCTCACAATGTCTCTGCATTAAATTAGGAGATTTGGAGCATCTCCGCCTCTGAGGCTGCAGGGAATGATGCTGTGCTAGAAAGCCTGGGGAACTCGCAGCGCAGAACGTCTTGGGAGAGTGTCTGTGGCTTTTGTGTTGGATGGGAAGGCGGGTTGTGGCTGGTCACTGCCGAGCGCAGAAAGTGGGAGACCACAAAAAGCTGTGTGTCTGGGCACAGCTGCAACAGTCTGCTGGGATGGAGGTTTGGGAATGTGTGTGGTGGGTCCAATCCCATCACCTTCAAGGAGCTGGAGGGCTGGGACGGAAAATGGTTTCATTCCCTGGGTCAGAGCTGCGTCCACACGGGGTTTTGCAGATTGACGTGGATTTGCTTGGTCACTGGTCAGCCCAAAGCCAGGCTGATGAGCCCAGGGCAGCTCTGGGATGTTGTTGGAATCTGGGTTGCTGAGTGTGTTTAATGATAAGCTGTTCTGGGAGGCCTGGGCTGTGAGCTCAGTGAGATGAGCTCATGTTTTCTTTACACAGATAGTGTGGACACACCAAGTTCCAGGAGACACTGTGTTTTCCTCTCGTCTTATCCAGGGATGCACAGTCCTTCCCCATCCCAGCTATAACTGCCTGACACCGTGTCCAGATACTCACTCAGAACGAACACTTGATGGTTTTTAAATGTGTTTGGGAGCCTGAATGCCCTCCAGCCCTCCAAAAAGGCTCTGACAGGTCCTTTGATATGTTTGAAATCAGAAGTTGCTTTTTTCTGGAGAAGACAGGACTTGGAAAGAGCAGCTGGTTGTGATGGTAAATATCCAAAAGGACAATCTTGTGCTGGCACGTGAATGGGCTGGAGACACATTACAAGACCTCTCTTCTCTTTGGTTTTATTTGTAGGAATGTGCGGTAATATTTTAATCCCAATGAATTATCCTCTGAGGGCTGTTCTGAATAGAGCAGCTGTCAGTAATTACACAATGAATTCAGGGCACTGGCTGCTGGGCCCAGCAAGTCTGGCCTTTAGAACAAATACACTCCTGGGCAGCGGAGCCAGTAGAGCTGCTTTCCTGTTTGCCTTTGTGTCATGTTTGAGCGCTGCTTTGGCTTCCAGCTGGGTGATATTCCATGAGGAGTGATCTCACACTAACGTCCTTCCCTCAGTGGGAACAGAAACGGGATTTGTCACTTCCAACCTCATGCCTTTGAGTGAGAGTGAGATTAGCTGGGACTTTGCCTGCTCTGATGCATTTGGCAGGATCCACTGGTGGACTCTGCAGTTAGTCTGGAAAGAGATGGGGAGATGGGACTGGGAGACTCAGACCCACACTTCTTTATTAAGAACTTGGACCTAAAATCTCCAGCTATGTGGTAGCAGAGGGCAGGAATACATCCACTGTTGGAATTGTCCTTGATAGGAAAGCCTGGAGATATCCCGACAGTAAGGACAATGATGGAAAATCAACATCAAAGTACTGACTACACATTAGAACTCTTGCAAGTCTCAGAAATAGGTGTCATGAGCAAGTCCTGGGACCTCCAACCTTGACTTTTAATTTTTTTAATTTTTTTTTTTAAACATATTAGGAAAAAAAAACACCTGCCAAGAATATCTGGTGTTTTAGGGTGGATAGTCTGGATGGCTTCCTAAGCTCTTCCCAGGTGTGTTTGTGTGTTTACTGCTGACCTGTGTAAAGCATCTCCCAAGAAGCATGGCATCAACCAGGCCAAATCACAGACTCTTTAGTGCCCTGGACTTTCATGACAATGGCACATCTTGAGAAATGTGGTTTTAGGTTGGGGCACACCACTGAACTGTGCTGGCTCCACCAGGACAGGCCGGACATGTACACGTGAACTGTAATTTAACCTCTCTCCAGTAACTGCTGTTGGTTTCATCTCTTGATCTAATAAGTCTGAGATGAAAAAATGACCTGTTGTTTTCTCTCCCCACGCCCTGAAGACCTGGGATGATGAGCTGGAAAGATCAGCCCAGGCCTGGGCTCAGCAGTGCATCTGGGACCACGGGCCCAGTGACCTCATCAGGTCGATCGGGCAGAACTTGGCGGTTCACTGGGGCAGGTAAGAGCTGGGGGGCTACAGAATCACTGCAAAGAGCAATTTATGGATCATCCTTTAGAGACAGTTGGAAAAGCTTGCTTTGGTGCTTGACAGAGCACTGGGGAAAGGGAAGAAAAGCTGAGGATCATTAATTGTGATTGCTCTGGTGGAACAGTTATCCCAGTAACACCTGCAACCACCACAGTTCCCAGTGAACCAGCACTGATTTGGGCTCCTCCAGCCATCTCTATCTCTGGGTAACACAGCTGTACCCTGCTTAAGGTCACTCCTACTCCTTAAGGAGATCAGAAGTCTTAACCCTTGCTCCTAAATCTGCTGTTTCAGGGAAGGGTTCTGGCATCGTGTAGAGAAACAGGGGAAAGCTGAAGTTTCTCAGGAGCCATGTCTGGATTCAACTGCTAGTTATGAATTTAATTATCTCTTGCTGTATTTTCAACAAATATTTATCCAGCTTCTAATTTCTCTTTCCTGAGAACACTTTGCAGATTTTTTTTTTCAACTTTCTGGGGCAAGTTTTTAAACCAGAGTTGTTAACCCAGTTAGGAAAGCTGATGTTAAGGCTTCCAAATGGATTTTCCTCTCCATATCAAGGTGAAATTTCTTTATTGTTAAGCCCCTCTTGTTAAACCTTTTATAGGTTAAACCTGCTTTGCACAGCAAACATCTTCTACTTGTTCAGGAGCCCTGAGGGATTTCCACCCATTTCCTGGGTGGAAATGCAGTTATGACTGTTGTACATCAGGTAGAACTTGGTGGAAAGCAATGGAAATTTGCTGGTGTGAAATTAACCTGATATAAAAATCGGGCTCGTTTTTGTTGGCAGAATTAACTAATGATTGGAAAGTAGAGTGGTTAATCCATTGGAAACAAAGTCAAAAGATCGTGCTGTTCTTGGCTCTCCTACAAGTGTTCAAGATGGCCATGGGTTCCTGATGGAGGTAGATCCAATCTTGCTCCCTTTGCAGCCACTGAGAGGAAAGAGAAATCAGATTTATCTCAGCTTTTTCAGGAACGGGCCACAACTTGATTGCCTCAATTTCCTCTCCTGTAAAGTAGGACTCGGAAAGTATTCGCCTCATGACATCATGAGATGGATGTTTTCAAAATACTTCTAATGAATGATTTTTAATGAAAAGTTGGCTGAAAGAGTGAGCTCCAGTTGGTAATGATATCATTTGGAATTCTGGCAGCTTGCTCCATGTGAGCTGTTGAAAGCAATAAAAAACAGTGGCTTTGGTGCAGTTTGCAGATGGCTCTGTTTGCTCTGCGTATGTAGTGTGTAAAATACATATTTCTACAGGTAATTTTGACACCATTTGTGCTCCCCAAACAGCTCAAGCAGCATCAGCACTGCCCCAGGCTGTGGTACCTGGGGCATAGGTTATACAAAGTACATGGGGGGCTCGGTGCAGGGGGAAATTCCTGCAATAAAAGGTGGGATAGTGGTGTAGTGCTCCAGCTACTCTTCACCAGCTCGTGGTGGGATGTGAGTGTGGAAAAGCCCACTCACTTTCAAAGGTCTTACAGTATTAGCTCCGGGGGTACTTCCAGATTTAGCAAATTGCCTGGTGGTAAAATAGGTACATGATGGCTTTTGGTTTAAGATGTTTGGCAAACCCTCACTTCTGTTTACTTTCAAAATACAACTTTCCGCCAAACTAGAAGTTATTTTGTAGTTGTGTGGAAAAGTGAGAAGGGCATTTCAGGGCAGTGGCACTTGAGGATCGTGTCAAACCTATAAATAATACAGAGTCAGGTCAGGCTGTGAATGTAAGGGAAAAATCATAGAAACACAAAACAGTTTGGGTTGGAAGGGACCTAAAAGATCACCCAGTTCCAGCTATGCTGTCATGGTCAGGGACACCTTCCATGAGACCAGGTTGCTCCAAGCCCCATCCAACACGGGCTTGAACGCTTCCAGGGATGAGGCAGCTTCTCTGGGCAACCTGTGCCAGGGCCTCACCACCCTCACAGGGAGGAATTTCTTCCCAATATCTAATCTTAACCATCATCATTAACATTGTCAATGAGATTTTTTTTTAATTCCAAAATTTCTACCAGAACGTCATGATTCAAACTGCCTTTTTTCTCCTTCAGGTATCGATCCCCAGCTTTCCACGTCCAGTCTTGGTACGATGAAGTCAAAGATTACACATTCCCTCATCCTCATGAGTGCAACCCGTGGTGCCCAGACAAGTGCACAGGCTCTATGTGCACACACTACACCCAGGTAGAGGACACCATTGTACCCAAACTCTCCACATGTCCCAGCTGTGCCTGGATTGGGGTGATTTCCTTATTTTTCAATAACTGTATTGCCCTTGCAGATAGTCTGGGCCACGACCAACAAGATTGGCTGTGCTGTCAACGTCTGCAAGCAGATGAATGTCTGGGGAGAAATCTGGGAGAACGCTGTCTACCTGGTCTGCAACTACTCCCCCAAGTAAGGCAGAGCAGCTGGGCTCTCTCCAGCTCTCCCAAACCTGGCAGGTTGCTTAACTAGCCCAGGATCTGGGGAAGAGATTTCAGGCAGTCTAGACTGGTGGTTGTGGCTTTAAATTTTCTCTTTAGGCAGCAGCACAGGGTTGGTTCAAAACTACTGAGCACTGCCTGGAAAACTGAATGAGGGGCCTGGGCCAGGCTGGAGCTTTGATGTTCCTGCCACGGGAAGGGAAGGAGGAGCAGGAGGTGGCCAGGATAGAGCTGGCGTGTGCTGCTGAGCGAGGCTTGCTCTCTGCTGTCAGAGGGTGGGAGGGGATGGGGTGGTGGTGAATGCCAAAAAAACCCTGAAATAACTGCATCAGTGAAAATCTCCCTAGCTCGATGGTTTGCTTAAATTGCAAAATGAAAATTACATTTCTTGCCTACTACAACCAGGAGAAGTTTCCTACCTGGCAATGGCACTTAATATTTTCTGGTTTAATGGCTAATAGCAGAAACATTCCCACTCCAAGCCCTTGGCAATTTAAGACTTCAAAACAAAATGAAATAGGGAAGCCATTTATATGCAAATGGAGCGGCTTGGACAGCATCTGACTTCTGGGGATCATAGTGCAGAATAATGCAAAGGAAAAAGGTGTGTGGATATAGAGCTGTCATGACCCAGGCAGAGCTCTCTGGGTGTGTTGTCTAAGCCCCACTCCCCAGGTTAGATACTCGTTTTGCTCATGGTTTGGAGGGGTTTAACAACCTGCTCCTCATACAGGATCACACCATCTCCTGCACAGCTCCCACAGCAGGCTGGGCCATTTGCACGTCATCCATTGAGGGCTGCTGGATGGAAAAATACTCTATTCCTGCAGTTTCTGCTTAATCTTTTCTCTCTGGCATCGGTGCACATTGTCCTCATCTAGCCTTATAGGTGGAGACAGCTGAAAGAGCAATAACCCAGGAGTTCGTAGCCGTGGGCTTAACTCTGGCTCCTTCAACCTCCCCAGCCCCTAAAGTTTGCAGGACAAAGTGCCAAAATGGGCTTTTATTTTGAGTAGTTTTTTGAGAAAAATGCAGTAATCCACTGATTTATTTCTGTTTACATAAGATCCCAGTGTTTATTTTGGAAGTTAATATAAAAGTGATACTGCACGTGATTTATTTATGTCAAAAACTGAAAATGTCATTTTGGAGGTGACATGAGGAAGAACATTTTTTCCTACAAAGCTTTCCTGGGCTGGTTGTTTAGTCTTTGTTCAGTTGCTTTGGGCCACGTGATGTTTCTGGTCTTGGGTGAGTGTTTCGGTGTCTGATGGGTGCACGTTTCTCCTGTGCTTGCAGGGGCAACTGGATCGGAGAAGCTCCGTACAAGACCGGCCGTCCCTGCTCCGAGTGCCCCCCGAGCTATGGAGGAGGCTGCCAGAACAACCTCTGCTACAAAGGTACGTGGTGAGGGACTTGGGGCACCCTCTGGGATAGGGAAAATTGCTGAGCAAGGATGTGGAAACTTCTAATTAGAAGCAGCCACAGCGTTGTGCACCTTTTAATTAGCCATCCTTAAATATTTCGACATCACGACACGTGGGAAATCGTCAGCCACTGCTGGAGCTGAGAACCTCTGAACTGCTTAAAATTTGGAGCTCGGATTCAGCATGTTTTCCTGGGGAAAATGAAAGAGCTGGAGCAGGGGGAAGCAGCTCTGAGCTTCCAGAGGTTTGGCTCAGGAGCTCCAGCGGGATTTTGAGCACTGGCAGGAGCGATCCCGTCCTTGCGGGGTTTGTTTGGGAAGGGAATGTTCTCCAGTGCTTCCCAGAGGTGACGTGGGTGGGCAGAGCTTGGCCGCCTGCCCTGCTCCTTCGGGGGCCAGGGATGGAGCCTTTTCCTCCCTCCCCACCTTGGTTTTCATGGCTGCAAGATGAATGCAGTGATTCCTGTCTCTCAGAGGAGAGAAGGGGATCCTGGATGGCTTTTCCTCACCTGTGGAAAGAGAGGTCAGGAGAGTAAAACACATAATTAATGTGAGCCCTTCAGTATAGCAGTGCTGTCCCTCAGCATGCAGGAGCTCCTGGGGTCATTTTTCTCCTCCCACATGTTTGGCTTCAGAGAGACCTGGGCTCCTGGAAAGAGGCAGGTTCCCTGGAGACTTGCCCAAAGCAGAGGCTTATTTTGCTGCAACCTGGCATTTCTCATTTTCCCCTTGTGGGATTTGGGGGAGGACCCCGGGGTGCAGGTGGGCTGCAGTGGGGAGAGGGGAGGGGATGCCCTGTTGGAATATGTGCTCTTCAACTTGTGTTTTCCCTCAGAGGGAAGAGCTCTGTGGGAAACAGGAGCAGCAATATCAGCACTTTCTTTTCACTAATTAGTGGGGATCCTTTCAAATCTTTACTGTAAGATGCTGTAAATGCTGTTCATGCCCAGAGGAGCGGGAGAGGAGCAACCTCCCCTCACATTCCCTGGGAATAGCTCTGTGCTGCATCTAATGGGCATTTTTGATCTTCCAGCTGTTTTCAAGCAGATCCTTGTCAAACTAAATCACCTCCCTCAAAACATGAACCTGCCTGATTTCCCCACCCCTGTGAACACACTGTAATTATTTTTAATCCTCTCTTCTAACCAGATTACCGTTATGAAGATCCCATCATAGGTGAGACAGATGAGACCAATGAAGTGGAGATTCCACAGGTGGCAGAGCAAAAGCCAGTGAGGTTCTACCCTCCGGAAAGCAAGCCCAGCAAATCTATCAAGCCCAAGAAAATCATCCCAGAATCCTACATGAGTAAGACAACCTCTCTCTTTTTCAGCTTCTATGAGTTTTTAAGTACCTCAGTGGGAAAAAGGGTGGAAAGTGATGAAGAGGCTCAGGGAAAAAAAAAACCTGGGGGGATGTTTGAGTGGAGGGGGAGGTAATCTGTGTGAAAATTCACTGCTGCTTGTAGCAGAAACCTGCTAGAAGTGGTGAGCAAAGCTTTCAAAAGCAGCACATTCCTTCTGCACATCAATCTGCAACAGGTATTTGTTTGTTTAAGTCATTTCATAGAATCACAGATTGGTTTGGGTTGGAAGGGACCTTAAACCTCATCCTGTATCCTATTCCACCCCCTGCCACGTGCAGGGACACTTTTCACTATCCCAGGTTGCTCCAAGCCCTGTCCAACCTGGCCTTGGACACTTCCAGGGATGGGGCAGCCACAGCTTCTCTGGGCAACCTGTGCCAGGGCCTCACCACTCTCATAGCCAAGAATTCCTTCCCAATATTCCATCTAACCCTGCCCTCTGGTAGCGGGAAGCCATTCCCCCTTGTCCTGTCCCTCCAGGCCCTTGTCCAGAGTGCCTCTCCAGCTCTTTTCAGAGCCCCTTTAGGCACTGGAAGGGGCTCTGAGGTCTCTCTGGAGCCTTCTCTTCTCCAGGTGAACACTCCCAGCTCTCCCAGCCTGTCTCCATAGCAGAGATGCCCCAACACTTGGAACATCTCTGTGGCATCCCCTGGACTCACTCCAGCAGGTCCATGTCCTCCTTATCTCAATAAAATACCAATGTACCAAAGGTCCCCCCATTAGGAATCAATTTAGAAAATACAGGGTTTATTTCCTATTTAAAACACTCTGCACTCAGCAGTTCCCCTCTTTGCAGCTTTTCTGGGTTTTATAGTTTGTTTCCTCTTTATTTTTTGCTTGGGAAGATTTCTGAAGTCATTTGTGGAGCTGCTGGTACTTCCTCAGTTGTTTTCTAACTGTTGTTAATTAAAAGACTTATTGAGCAAACAAGGTGAGGCAAGCCAACACATCCTTTTCAAGTTTATCTACTGAAATCTGGAGAGTCTGTAATTAAATGGAGAATGAGACTCTGACTGCAGACCTCGGGCTGTAAATCAAAGCCTTCAGCTGTCAGATGCTTCTTCCTTACTAATATTCCAGAGACACCTGTCTCAAGTGAAGAGCTAAAGAGGCACGAATTGCTCCAGGCTGGATAAAATAAGATTTTATCTTGCTGCACCGAAGACCTCCAGGAAAGACGCATGGAGGTTGTTCAGGAGCAGGCTGAGCTCTTTCCTTTTAAAATATTTATTTTTTTGTTTATTTTTTTCTCCCCAGCACAAGTCATCACCTGTGAAACCAAGATGAGAGACAAATGCAGAGGCTCAACATGCAACAGGTAGTGTTTTATTGCTATTTCTTGGAGCGCTGTGGGAAAAAGTAATCTAAATATTGCTCAGTTGTTGCAAGCATAGGATAGGCTGTACTGCTTATTTTTTTGTGACTAAACAAACCAAACAAAATCCCAACAAAACCCAGCAAAAAACATCCCCTAAATTTCTCCTCATGCAAGCCTTCAGCCAAGCCTGGCAATAAGGTGCTTTGGTTTATTTTATTCAGCCGTGATGACCCAGAGTTTCAGGTGGCCAAAATAATTCAGTAAATTTTGGCAGAGTCATTTTTCGAGCGTTTTTCATGCATTCCACTGCTGTCCAAGCCAGACCAATAATTCATGGCTTGTCCCCTCCCAGCCAGTCAAGAACTTCTGGTTAAGGTTTCTGCAAAGAACAGGACAGTTTATCACTTGGAGAAAAACCAAATCCACAGAATCTAAATATTGGGTCGGGCTGTTAAGGAGGGTGGAGAAACTCTTTTAAAAAGTAGCTATTTTGCAATCTTGTTTTTAAAATGGAAGAGTTACGTGAAATGAATGGAATGACTATTAAGTGGAGTCAAAGTCTGTTTTTCTTGAATTGTTTTTTGCCACCCTCAAAGATATATATCTTCACCAGGTATTTGTGCCCAGCTGGCTGCTTGTACAGTAAGGGAAAGATCTTTGGAACATTTTACTATGAAAGTGTAAGTACCTTTTAATAGCTCATGGATGTAACTTGTGGGGAGTTAGTGGTAATAACAGAAATGGGAAATGCCAACCATTCTAGTGTAATTTGGCTTTTCATATTCTCCACTTGTGGTGCTGTAAAATGGTGCTAATAAAGATTATCTGTATTTTCCTCATCTTAGTGATGAAATAAAAAGGAGTCTGGGAAAGCAAAGTGATTCCAGACATGATTTTATCGTGAGTTGTCCTTAATGTGGACACCCATGGAAAGTGAGGGATGGGGATCAATAGGCAGCTCTTACAAAGAGCTGTTCATTGGTGTGGGCAGCTTTTTATGAAAAACACTGTTAAATGCTGCAGCTAAATAATATTTGGGGCTGATTTGCTGGATCTTGAGTTAGCAAGATAATTTATAAATAAAGCATGGCACCGTTTTCCCATCAAAACTACTTTTGGGGTGAATAAAGGTTGAAGATAAAAGTTTTTTTGTGTAAAATCTGGTTTTCTTTCCCCATTCCAACTGCTGGTGTGTGACTGCATCACCCCTGCAACTTCTGTGATTGCAGACAGCCATCCCCTCCAAGTGGTGTCAGCAGAAATATTTTGGGTTGGAATATTTTGTTGAGAACTGGAAATATTTCAGACTGGTCGTTCACTTCCAACACTGCTTTTCTTCTAAATTGTGTTTAAATGTATGGTTTTGTTATTTAAAAAAAAAAAAAAAAGCCATTCAACCAAGCAGTGCTTAAAATAATAGTAGTAATAAAAGAATAAGGCTGTGCTGGGAGAGTAAGATTTAACAACCAGATTCCAAAGGAGTGTACTCAGCTTATTTTCCACTTGGTGCTTTGGTGGTGGTTTAATTTCTCCTTCGTTTTTCGCCCAGTGGTTGGGCAGATTTATTTCACACACTATTTATTTGTGCTCTTGTCAGTCATCAAGCATTTGTCGTGCTGCCATCCATTACGGCATCCTGGATAACGAAGGAGGGCTGGTGGATATCACCAGGAAGGGGAGAACACCTGCTTTTGTGAAGTCCACCAGGAACGGCGTGGAGTCTTTCAGGTACTGCCTTCACCAAAAAGTTTGGTGTTTGCTTTAAATGCCAAATGTATTTGAGTTCCAAATGATGTTGAATTCTCTTTGCTACCCATACGTAGGCATAGTGACCCAAGTCATTCTGCTATGCTCGTTTTTTAACTGTATTATTTTCTTTGCTTGTTTTGCAGGAAAAGTAAACCTTCAAACGCGTTCATGGTTTCCAAAGTCATAAGTAAGTTTCAAAAGTTGAGGGGAAAAAAATATTGTTGCTGAAGTTTGGTGGGATATTTGAAAACATCACTCTTTTCAGTGCTCTTTTTCTTTTCGAGTGGTTGTGTCGAATAGTTCTGTACCACAGCCAAACCCTGGAGGGGTGATCTAGGATGAGCTAGCACCCTGGAGTGATTGCCCACCCACTGTGGGCAGCACCAGCAGCTCATTTTTTCTGTGGATGTTTCAGAGAAAGGTACAGAAAATTGTGATAATGGGCCATTTCCAGCAGCATCTCCTGGTGATGGATCATGGTGGGGTCGAAACTTGAGCTGCAGTGTCACAGACTTCTGATAGCAAAGGGATGGAAGATGAGCCATCCATGTATGAAAACCTCAGTCTAGTGTGAACACTTCCAAAGCTGAAAAAAAACCAGTGGCCAATGTCCTAGTGCAATATTGTAATGGAACATGTAATACATGTGAAATTAGTTTCTAACAGTGAGTCATCATGTTTGTGATGACCATATAAATAAATACTGGGGAGTTCTACTTTTTAAACAATTCCCACTTTCTGAATATCTTTGAAAAATTCCTCCTACACAGAATCATCACTTTGAATAGATCCAGCTGAGCCATTTTCAGGGAGAGCTGTAGGGGTCAGGTTATTATATCTCCACACCTGGAGCTGTAGCAAAAACACATGTTGTGAATCAGCTGCTTTTCCCTTTTGAAAGCTGTGACTTTTTCAAGACCACACTGTATTATGGTGCCAGGATTCCTGCTGGAGAGCTGGTCAACCCTCTCCTGGGCTTTTGCTGCTGGTGTGGGAATGAGCAGTTTTCCCCCTGGTGCCCTCAGCTGGGTCTCACCAGATGTGTTGTGCAACTGTGACGTGTGTTTTCTGCAGCTGCCTGAGCTTTTAGGTCTAATAATTTGCCTCTCCCTGTTTCTCCTGGCAGCACAGACACTGGATTGTTACACCACGGTAGCTGAGTTGTGCCACTTCAAAAAGCCAGCGAGCCACTGCCCCAGGTAACACAAAACCATCTGAGCTCAGCCTAAACCCGCTCTGCCTCAAAGAGGGGCAGCTTAACAGGGGGTGCTGAGCTCCCTGAATCTGAGGGCTGGTGAGAGTAGAGCTGATTTTCCTGGATGAACTGGAGGAGGGGGTTGGGAATGGCGTGTTTCCTCCTGCCACCCTGCTTTTCTTGCCATCACAACAGAAAACTCGTTATGTTTTCGGATCACTTCAGTAACACGTAAGTCAGGCTATGGGATCCCCCCCTGCACACCCCAATGTATGAGTGTGCAACTTCACTCTCTGCCTTTACTCTCTTGATTTGCTATTTTTGGGATGTGGTTTTTCTTTCTACTCTAAAACATGGAAGAATGTTCTAGAAAGCTGCTCTTTGCAGGTGCAGGTTGTGGCAGGGCAGGGGAGCACAAACATGCAAAGACTTACGTGCACAGCACTGTGCAAAAATGCAGGTGCTCCCCTTTGAAAAGGTCATAAAAGACCAATCCCTTTTTTACTGGTCTAAATCCCTCTATTTGCAGTTCTGCAGTAACAACCAAATGTCATCTGAGGGGAACAAATAATTAAATTCACTGTTGCCACCTGCAGACCAGATGCAGGCACTTGAAATGTCCCAGGAATGCAGCTCGCTTTCCTGTTCAGCCTCGATATGGAGAATAAATATGAACAACTTGTTTTCTAGGATTTATTGTCCAGCCCACTGTAAGGACGAGCCGTCGTACTGGGCACCCGTGTTTGGCACCAATGTTTATGCAGATGTGAGTATGATCCTTCCCCTCTGCCCCTGTGTGTGGTGACATCTGTGTCACAGAGCTGGGGTCACGCTCTGGGATTTAGGGAAAAAAGGCCAAATTCTCTGTGATCATTGTGGAGATGGGTAAATGGGGGTGAAGGCTGGGGTCAACAAGCTTGTGCAGCCCTTCTGCTCTCCAACATCAACTTATTCTTAAGGATTTGAATATGCCTCTTAATAACTCCATGACTTATGGTCAACAGACTTGGGGAGATCTTCTACCCTTCGACACCAACTTACTTGGGCATGTCATTTAACCATTCCCTGCCTTATGGACTCTGGCTGTGAAGTCATGGCAGCACTTGTCCACCTTTGCAAAGCACTTTGGGACCCACAGCTGTGCACCAAAGGGCTTTTATTATGTACTATCACACTATAGAGTTGGCAAAACCAGGCTTTCTTTCCCCGCCCCTGTCCACTTTTTGAGAGCTGAACAGCATTTCTGACAGAGCTCAGAGCAGTGGAAAGAAGGCATGTGATCTGCTTTTATGGGTTTGTTTTTCTAAACTCTGGTCCTGGGGATGAGCAGAGGCTTGATGCTAAAACTAGGCAAAGAGGCAATTTCTTGAAATCTCTTAATATGAGGCCTCTAAAAACTGGGTCTCAATGTTTTTCCATTTGTGAGTGCCTGGTTATTATGTTTTTCTCCTCCTTTTTCTTTTTGCTATTGGATATTGTGTCCAGAAATTCCAGCTCCCTGGCAGCTCTGTGCCCTGTAGGAACATGTATTTTCAAAGCCCTGGGGGAAGCAATCAGCAGCTTGTGGACCCCCAGCTTGGGGTCACCTTGGAGCTTTGCAGACTCCTGAGAAAAACCACCCTGCAGATATCATACACTAATTTGGGGAAGCAATTTCAAAAGCAATTTTTTCAAAAAACCCACTATTTTTTTTTTATTTTGCCTGAGACCCATTTTTTTAAAGGTAGAGCTGCACAAACAGGTTGTCCTGGACTGGCTCACAGGCAAATCCACCAGGCAGCTGCTGCCCTGCAGTACCTGCCTCCCTGTGTGCTCCCACCTGCAGGAAATGGGAAATAGTTTTCTCTTTTTTACTGAGGACAAAACTACCTCAGATTACCCCTGAATTACAAGGGTATTAGGGGAGGAGCAGCAGCCCAGGCTGGCATTGCACTGACGCAAAAGGATTAGTGTCCTTTAATGAACCACGAGCTCCATTTCCTATCGTCCCTCCTGGGTATTGTTTCATAAACGGGGGCATGGATGGTGATTTGGGAGAAAACCAAAAAATAATAGTAATAAAAAAGTATTTGGCCACTTCCTAGAGGGTTTGGTGAACCTTTTTCTGGACTACTGGACTAACAGGGTGATGTGGGGGTGCTAAGAAAGCACTGAGGTGGTCACGAGGGGGTGAGGTTGGTAGAAAAGCAGGGGAAACCAGCTGGGAAAAAGAGCTTGAGGTGGCTCTGAGTGGGGCTGCAGAGGGAGAGGTGTTGATGCTAGGAATGCTTAGGCTGGGAAACTCAGAAGAGAGACACCACGCCAGGCAGAAAGAATTTGTGGAAAGGGTTTCCCAGGGAGCAGGGGCTGTGCAGGATGCTCTCCAGCAGGAGATGCTGGGAGTTAACCCAAGCCCACTGCTGAGGAATAATTAAAGCAGGCAATAAGCTGGATGAGACAAGTGCTGGTTCTGGGAAGGGCTCTGGGAAGCCAACTTCATGTCTAGTGTGGTGCTTTCATGACCCTGGGGGGACTTGTGCTCCAACTCTGTCTTATTAAATAAGTTATCTAAAAGAAAATGGAGCATTTGGCCCCATTTCCAGTCTGCAGTCCCTGCAAGGTGCCCTCTGGTCTTTTAGCACCTTCTCTAATACATCAGTTCACTAAATACTCAGGCTGATAATCAATCTGAGCTGTGGTAACACAAATGCTTGGCTGGTCCATGGAACAACAGGGTTCACTGTGCTTTTGGCCTAAGACAGTGTTCACATTTACATGGTCCCTGGAAGATATATAAAATTTGTTTTGCCATGAAATAAAAAGCTGTGACATGAGGAATTGATGGCTTTTATGGATAATTCTGATTTTTATTCAGGGGGCATAGGAGACCCTATCTTGGTTTGTGTAAAGGGATTTTTACCCAGTCTAAAAACATTCTGATTAAGTTTTTGGTTTTACTTATCAGTATAAAATTATCTTGTATTGTGAGTTTGTACATGGGTGCTTCTGATGGCTCAAAATATAGAGAGATATTGGCAGCCTTTGCTTTAAAAACAGTGCAGGGAATTGTTCATGGGGAAATTAAACTGTGGAAGAGGGACAAAGAGGAGACTTAAATTTTGGGTTTAGTGAACGAAATGCAAGAAATATGCAATGGTAAAAGTGGACAGGCCTAGTTCTGGGGTGATCACAGAGTCATGGAATGGTTTGGGTTGGAAAGGACCCAGTGTTTCAACCCCCTGTCATGAGCAGGGACACCCTTCCACTAGACCAGGTTGCTCCAAGCCCCATCCAACCTGGCCTTGATGCTGGAGCTGTGTGAACACCCACGGATCCTTCTAAAATTTGTAAGAGAGCTTTTGGGTTTCACGAGATGCTGTGATTTGTCACTCTGCCTGGCTCCTGGTGTGCCATAGGCCTGAAGGGAAACCCATCCCCATCCCTGCCCAGGATGGGCATGGGAGCCAGGAAAGAACAATTCTCTGCTTTTGAGATAAGGCCTTTTATCCACAGTTATGCAGCAATTGTTTGGAGGAGGATGGATCCACCCGTGCAACGAGGCAGGTGTTTGGCTCCAGAGCAAACCAAGCTGGGAGGCTCAGCTCTCAGGAGACACAAACTCAATGATTAAACCAGTCACACTGATGAGGAAGTTCTGGGTGATTAAGCTCATAGTCATAGAATACTGTTAATGGCCCACTATAAGGTGCATTGTCATTTTATAGTGGGTGCTCTGGAGTCCACTTTGTCAGGAAGTGCTCTCAGAGCATCCCGAGGGGCTTCACTATGGAAAGTCGTTGTGTTGTCCATACAGCTGTTGTACTCCTAAATTTGGGCAGGAAGGCCTTATTCTTGTGATATCTCATCTTCCAAAAGCTCTGCAATCAATTCATCAAAGCACAGCCTGGCCTGGGATATGAGAGGGCTCTAATCCAACACAGTGATAAGAGAAGGTTTGGGGTAAGGCAATAAAAAGTCTGTTGGTCAAAGCTTTGAGTAAGCAGCAGAACAGCAAGTCCTGGAAAAAAACACAGGAATGCTTTGAAGATTGTTTAGGATGTGTCCCAGTGGAGAAGGTTGCAAATTGATTCAGGACAGTTTAATTTTTATGAGCCGGTTTTAGATTTAACAGATTTCCCATCGCATTCTAGGGCGGATTCACTGCGTATCTTCCAAACACAGTGTTCCCTTGCTCCTCTGACCATATATAGAAACAAAATACCAAACTGGCACTCAAAACTCAGAGAGCTGCCAAGAGATAGGCCATCCAAAGTGAAAAATATATAGGGGATGAGGCAAAGCTGCCATATATGGTTGTGAGAATGAAACAGCACAGTCTGTATTGTACATACAGTTTGCCCCTGGCACTGTTTTTGTGGTACTTGGATTTTTAGCCATCAGGGAGGGTCTGGGGATGGGATTTTCACCTGCTACAGTCCCCTGTGTGAAGCTGGTTTTTGCTTTGTGTTATTCCAGCTTGCTCTATGTAAATCCTCTAGAGCTGATGGCCAAGTTTATACTGTGCCTTTGCCTCCTCTGCTTTTGCTCTCTTTTTCTGGATGCTTTGGGAGCTTAGTCATCTGTTGTTAGTGTTTTGTGTTCCTCCAGCTCTTCTGACTCTGCACATCTTGGAGAGGAAGGGAATGATGTGCAATAGAGGAGCTTTAGCCTTTCCAGAAGTGTTAATCTCCCTCCACAGCGGATTTTGTCTTACAGAGTAATGCCCATCCAAAAGCTTCACCACTCAATGGGTGCAGTCCTTCTGTTTTTCCTAGAAAGAAGGATTTGAACTCTCCTGGATAATTAGTAGTCATTTACCTTAATTCAGGAAAAGAGTTTCTTTTTCAAGCAACTGTGTGAATAAACTTTGCTGAGGTGGCTGCTCTCTAGCAAAGAGTTTCACCGCAGTGGTTTCTCTGGTGCAGACCCAAGAGGCCCTGGCTGGAAAGTTGTCCTCAATTCAGCTTTGGCCCTGGATAAGAAGAAGAAGTGTGGATTTAGATTGGATATTAGGAAGAAATTCTTCCCTGTGAGGGTGGTGAGGCCCTAGCACAGATTGCCCAGAGAAGCTGTGGCTGCCCCATCCCTGGAAGTGTTCAAGGCCAGGTTGGACGGGGTTTGGAGCAACCTGGGCTAGTGGAAGGTGTCCCTGCCCATGGCAGGGGGTGGAATGATCTTTAAGGTCCCTTCCAACCATTTTGTGATTCTGTGATAGTCTCCCAGGTGCAGCTCCACCTCAGACAGGACCGATGGAAAGATTGCTTGTCCTCTGCAGTGATGGTGGATCTTCTTACAACCAGGGCTTAGGAAGTACCTGCAGAACCTGCTCCATGGCATCTTTTATCCCTAGTTGGTCCAAAAGAGGGACAGAATTGTTTCATAACTGTTTCTTTTTTATTCCCTGGTTTCCCTTGGTGTTTATGGAGATAGTAAATGTCCATATAGAAAATATGGACAGCGTGTAAGTCAAAATAATTAAATATTTTTCAGAGCTCCAGTATCTGCAAAACTGCAGTGCATGCAGGAGTCATTTCAGATGAAAGAGGTGGCTTTGTGGACGTGATGCCTGTAGAAAAGAAGAAGAGTTACGTTGGCTCCTTAAAGAACGGCGTCCAGTCGGAGAGGTGGGATTTATTTTTTTTTCTCTTTGTACTTTCCTCTTATTTTCTGTGGCATGTTAAAGTCAGCAGATATCAGCTAGGAAGGCTGGTGGATTGGAAATACGTGACTTTAGAGTGTCACTGTGGATTTGGAGCCCCAAACAAATGGAGCGTGTTGTCCTGCTCTTACCTTCCCCGAGTGAGGAGCTGCCCTCGGATCCGTGTGAAAGATGGGAGATATGGTTAAGCCTTGTTTGATTTTCTTACAGTACAAAGTCCACATTAATACATTTTGCTGTGCCTTTGACACATTAAAAGATAGGCACAGGTATTTCTTCAGCTTTCAGCCTGGGTCAGGTTTTCAGGCTTATAATTGGAATTTTCATTCAATTCTGGGGTGGGGGGATGCATTTGTATATGTCAACTCACGTCCTCTGTCCTCTTTGAAAGAAATGTGAGTAAAGTAATGCTTTCAGAGGTGATCAAACACTTCTCGAAGATGGATTTGCCATCCTTGTAATTTTTTGTAGTTTCTTTTGGGCCAACCTTGCTGGTTTCAGTGACCAGTTGCAAATCACTTCCAAAATCCTGCACCTCCTGATGATCAAGTCACCGCTCATTCGGTCCTTTCTAATTTGAAACTTCTGTTTCAACTTGTGATGCATTTTTTTTTGGTCAGATATTGGTGTGATGGTACTAACTTCTCAAAGATATTCTTGCAAGTACAGAATTTCCAACTATTATGGGGGTTTTTGGTCACTATTAACTTTGCCTGCTCTGTGCAGTTCCACTTTTATAAATACCATAAGAAATCCTATCAGATTTGCTGGTTTTATTGTACTAATGGATATCCCAGAATGCTGTGAAGCATCTCAGGAAATAAAAATAGACTAAGACAAGAAAGATTTAGGTGTTAAACATGTTTTTTTTTAGTATAGATCTATCAGGGTCAGCATTTTGCAGTTCTGTGATTTGCAATTCAGTATATTGGATTTAGGTGAAAAAACTCCTGTTCCTGTGAGGTGTTTGGGGGTTTTTTTAAATTTTATTTCTGTGTTGTATGCACTTATATTTTATATTAACAGATAACTTTTTGCTTGGATGGCAAACTGTGCCCTAGCTAAGAATAAATCCCACCACAAGCAGGGATATGCAATATGAGCAGCCAGTGCTGATCTGGGAGGTGAGGGAAACCAAAGACATTCTCGCAGCAGAGATGACCAGGAAGATTTGGAAAGTGTTATTTACACTCAGCAATAAGGAACAGCTTCATGCTGTGAGATCCACCAGACTGTGAGATAGCTTTTCAAAGATTAAGGTGAAAACTTTACCCTTTAGGACACTGGAAGACACACCCATACAGGTATGGGAAAAATTACTTTTAGGATTTACTGAGTCTTTATCCTTGTTGGAATGTTTATTTTGTGGGAATATGGAATTTCGTCTTTTTCCTGGGGTTTTTCAGCCCAGCAAGGCTGAAGAAATAGGACTTGGGAATAGGAACACCCTCTTGCCCCCGTGCACACAATGACACCGAACTGGAGTGGCTGGAGACGCTTCTGCAGATTGAAAATAAATATCCATATTTATTGTCATTTAACTTGAGCTGATCTGGCTACTCCCCTTGTCAGCACCAGGAGACAGGCCAGACAGGCTCTGGAAACCTGCCAGCCTGTTTGACAAGGTTTTTTTTGGAAAACATATTCCTCTTCATGCCTGAACCTCTGCATTAGGGAGCACAATGTTCCTTGGATAAAAGCTAGGGCTGTAAGAGAGGCTGTCACCTTCTAGCTCCTTTTGTTGGCATTAGCACTATAGATTTGGATTGAAAACATAAATCAAATGTGAAATCATGGATTTGTGCCTCTTCTTTATCATCTTTTATCTTTCTCCTGCTCCTGGTAGGAGTGAGATAGGAGAAATTTGGAGTTGCCTCTGGGTCGATCGCACTTTGGGTCTTGCAGCGTATTCATTTAGTTCATTCTATGTGGTTTTTTTTTTCTTTTCTTTTTCTCCAGCTTGAAGAATCCTTCAGATGGCAATGCCTTCCGAATTTTTGCTGTGAAGCAGTAAATTCCCAGGGAAGGTGCAGGTTTCTTTGGGAGAGCGCTCTGTCGACCTCCGGAGACGCGAAAGCTCCTCTGACGGCACCAGCTCTGACCGTACCCTCCTTGCCGATCTCTTTCAGGGAATTCTAAAAGAAAAGGGACACGTTAAAAAAAAAAAAAAAGACAAAAAAAAAAGACCCCAGGTTCTGACTCAGCTGTTCTGACTCAGCTGTTCTGACTCAGCTGTTTGCATCTCATCACACCCGTGCAGCGTTGTTATCTTTTCGTCTCGTGTTTTTGTTTCTCTAGGGGCATTCAGCAACGACAAACTGTTCTAACTTCCAATTTACGAGAGGTGTGCTACACAGAACGGCGGTGGCTCAAGGGACAGCAGGTGTAGAGATCTCAGCCTGGCCCTGGATGGCATTTTTAGGGTGTGAAGCATCTACTGTGGTGGGTGTGAGGACGTGCGCGGCCGAGCAGACTCGGAAGTGAGCGATTGTCCAGGCGCTGGACACTTTGAAACTGGTTTAAAAGTTGCATTGTCTGGGGAGAGGATGGGCTTTGAGAGAGTGGTTTTGTGTGGTTTCTGTGCAAAAGAAGTGCTAATTTGGTCTTTTCCCAATGAGGGGGCATGCTCCAGCACTGCTGTGTAAGGCTGCTGGGGCATCACGTTGAGTGATGGTGTCACGTTTGGGGAGAGGACATTCTGGGCAGCCAGACATCGAGGTTTTTGGGGACTGGAGTGGGGTGTAAAATGGTGGCAGAGAACCTCGCTGCAGAAAACAAGGCCACCAGGCAATCAAAAAAGCAGGTTTAGTGTTTGCTGGTCAAACACTCACAGGTATTTTGCAAGCCTGGCAACTTATGAGAAGTCAGTGAATCGGGGCTCCTGTGCTGGCACATCTCATCTTATATTCCATGCCATTTCAAGTACAGTTAAATGCAGTGTATTGTTTTATACAGCAGTGCTGGTTGTTTTATCTGTAGTAGTTACATAGTGATAAGATTAATCTTATTTCTGCTAGGAATGGTTGCATCCATAGGAAGCATGTTCACTTTCCCTTTGTGAAGCTCCTTGTGGTGTGTGCAGTTCTGAGACTTCAAAGTTATGGCATAAATTGGGGTAGATTAATTTTTCTTGTCCAAGTTGTGAAGCCAACAGATCCCCACTGCCAGTGTAAATGCTGTACCCAGGAGCACTGGATATCCAGGATGGTTGGTTTTGCAAAACTCATAGGCATTGTAATTATGTTATTTTGTATTTTGATAATTATGTCTTGACCTGCACCCAAATGCATTTAAAAGCCAGGAGAAGGGCCTACCATCACCTGCACTTTTAAGGCAGAAGAGTATTCTCTGCTTTATATTGGAAATGAATTTTTAGAGTTGGTCTAAACACAAATCTGGTGGTGTTTTGGTGTATACACATAACTTCATTAGTCATGAGAAGGCAATGTCAATGGTAGTTCTTCCATTCTTGTAAATGCAGAGTCCTTCTATGCAATAACTGCATGATAATATTATGTAAGAAAGGAGGAAATATTTCTCTCTGTTTGGCAGATGATTCATAGCTGCTCTTATGCTCTATGTTTGGTTTAATCCAGACAGATATAAGAGCCATCTCTTCAAGCTATTTCAAAACACAGTCCAAAAACATTTATATGATTAAGCACTTCTTTAATTCTGTAAACACCATGATATCAGCAAGGAAATGACATTTAAATGGCATTTATCACTCAGTTTGTCTCATCATTGGGGATTATTTCTCTGTAAAATCTGAATTTGGAAAGAGACCTTTTGCAAAACATGAAATTGGAGCTTCTTTGCATCGTGTCCAAAAGTACTGCACAGAAAACCTACCTTTGGGGTGGATAGAGAGAAGTGACTCTTTGTGTCGTCTTTTTTTATGTAGTATCGTCCTCCAAGATGTACAGTATTCACTTTAGATAGGAAAACTGTATTTTTTTTTCTTATTAGGTAAATTGATGTTAAAAACAGCTGGAACGTATCTTAGAAAAGCTGCTGGTTGGAAGCGTTTGAGATGTTGGCAGTGAGATAAAGCTTCCCTGTTTCTGCCCACTGTGAATAACTGGGATATACATGGTCTGGTTCAAGCCCATCCAATGAATCTGGGACCACCACGGGCCAAATGGCAGCCACAGGGCTATTAAATTGAATTGGAAAGAGTAAGAGATGCAATCAGGTTCATGGGGACTGCAAGAGCACATAAAACACCTTGTAGGATCCCACCTCCGTGATAATCACGGATGGAAAGCGATGGAAAGAAACTCGAGGGCTCTTAGAGTAAAGCCCAGGGGATTATTGTGAGCACATAAAAATCCAAACAGCTTGGGATGTATCTACCTGATGGAAAGGGGACAAGGGGAGGGTTATTATTCCAACAGAAATATCCTAAAATGCTTAATTCAAGTAACAATTGCGTATTTTTATCTTCAGCCAACTGGTTTGGATTTTTAGAAACCGATGTTAATTTAAGTCTGTATCTGTTTATTTTTATATTTGTTGTACAAAAGAGAAATTGTGACTTTACTACACAAATATTATTCGAGGTCCTGGGTGCTATTCATTTAAACATACCTCCACCAGAATTAGGTGTGATCAGGTCCTCCGAGGCAGTCATGATATATCAATTACTTGCAATCACGTGTGCTAGCTATTCATAAACAGGTGGGACAGTACCAGTTTGTAGCCAGATATTTAGTGATTTTATTTCTGATACCAAAACATTTCTCAGCCTAATATATTTCAGTGCAGCTTAAAGATGCATCACGTCTTTATCTCACCAGGTTCCTCCTTAGCCCCCAGCTCGGCAGGTTTGTGGGCACGTGCCAACTTGAAGCACCCAGGTTGGATCTTGAAGCAAAGCTGAGGCTGCCTGGTTGTACTTTGCCAATACATTGATTTTTTGAAGCCAAGATGTTGCTGCAGAACATCTGGCTCAGCCAAACCTCCAGAAAACACAAAACCAGGGCGAAAGCTGAAGCCATGGCTGGTGAGCTGGGGGGTCTGTTGGCTCCACTAATTTCTCCATTTTAAGACACTCAGCCAACAGCTGATTGAGGAGGCTCCAGTTGGTCAGTTGTGCAGTCTAAATATTTAGGGCCAGTTCATAGAGTTGCTTTTTTTTTTTTCTATGAAAAATGATGTATTTTACTTCCTATGTATAAAAGTTACTTGTAAATTTTCGAGTGCCTTTGCATGTTTTCCAAGGGGCTATGTGGTTGTTTATAAACTAGATTTTTTTTTTCTAAATACAGAATTGTAAAATATCTTCCCCCCCCTTCCATTTTATTTTGATTTCTGAATTATTTGTGAAATAAAACCTTCCCAGAATGAATGCTTCCCTTGTCTTTAATGCTCAGCCAGAGCTGAGTTTGTGTTTAGAAGAGCTATTTGGGATTATTTCTGGGGACTAGAGTATTCCCTGGAGACCCCAAATGAGATTGGGTTGTGCAGAGTCTGTTCCACAAACAAATAAATGTAACTGCCCAATGCCCAAGCATTAAAAGCCAGCCTTTACCCCATCAAAAATAAGATGTATCCTTTAGTGAACCATCCTTAGAGTAAGGGAAAATCACTGTCTTTAAATCCCTGCAACATAGAGGCTGAAGTAGATTAAAAAATCCACTAGTTGGAATAAGAGTTTAATGAATTAATGCTGCAAAATATAACTGAGGTGAAGTCACCCCCACCTGAGCAGACTGTTGTTAAATATACCCTTTCTTTTTTTTTTTGAAAGGAAAAGTAGACAGATTTTTTAATTCCCCTTGAAGTTTTCTCCAAGCTCCTACTCTCTGACAGCACCACAAATCCAACCAAGTTGTTCCCTGGTAATTCAACACCACCTTGGTTAAAGGAGGTTCATAACTCAGCCTCCAGGCAATGAGCACCATGTGGGTTTGGACCAAAAATGTGGGCTGAGCCGTGGGAGGGGGTCCTGGCTGACAAGAAGGCCATGGAATTTTCTGTTTTCCATTACATATACCACAAGATCAACATAAAACCCGGAGGTGTTTGCATTACTCCAAGGCTTGCCTGATGCAGTTGTGGTTGAACAGTGTTTACCTGTAAAATCTAACTAAGCACTGACAAGGTAACACCATCATTGCACTGCCAGTGATTCCTCTAGGAGGAAAATGTCATGGCTGGTGCACTCCCTGCAATTCCAAACTGTGCATTTGAACTTTTTAATGTCCAGTTTGTCCTTGCTCTCACCTGCTCTCCCTTCTGCAAAAATATCTCCTTTGCTGAAAATGTTTGGGGAGACTTCCATCAGCAGAACCTAAAAGTAAGTACAAAAGAGAATTCAGGCTAATGGTCACTGTGAGGTTTTTTAGATGTATTAATTGCAACAGTTGTTTGGTTTCCTATTTGTTGGTGCTACAAAACAACGTAACCTGGGGGTTGGAATTAGTTGATTTTAAGGTCTCTTCCAACAAAAACCATCCTATGATTCCATGAATACTGTGGCAAAAATTAGGTCTTGGTTGGCCTAGAGATCAAAGCAGCATAACGCCCCAAATTTAAGGCTGAAGCTAAGCCCATCCCCTTGGGTTAGCTTCAAATCCTTTGACACTGTCTCTGTTTTTGCTGATGGTTGTCTCCTCCTGCTCCAGCCATGTGCTTTATCCTGTGCTCATCCACCAGAGAATGGTGTTGTCACGAGTGCTGTGTGAGAGCAACATGGCAGCCAAAGCTGGGTGTTCTTTCTGCACAGCAGGGATGAAACCCAGGTAAGTGAAGGCTGAGGGCGAAACACAAAGAAGCAAGAGAAAAACGGAATTTTTTTTTTCCCTGCTGGGGGTGGGATTGAGATTCGTGCTTTAGTGGAGAGGGCATTAAAACTGGAAGTTCGAATGAAAGTAGAGGGGAAGGGAAAGAGAAAACTATGTGGACTTCAGTGAAGGTGACCTGTTTTCCCACACTGATAATCCTCTGGGATCGTGCAGAAGCCAGGCTCTCCCAGCTTGCTGTTTCAGGGAGAAATGTCTTGTTGCTGGTTGTTTTGCCTTCTGCTGCCTGCTCCTCACCCCATGCTGAGCTCATCAGAGGCTATGTATAGCATGGGCATACCTTGGCATGGGTGTCCTTCCAAAAACCCACAGTCATTTATAGGATGTGCCTGGGCGATGTTTTCAAAGCCATTTTGCAAACGACGGGGTTGGCTCTCATTTATACTAAGGACCTACTTTAGGGCACTTAGGAGACATTTATGCCACTTTAGGGTGTGGATAGAGCAGTGTAAAGAAGCCTCAGTGTAAATAGAAACCACCCTTATATCTTGTTGACTCTGGTTAAAATAGGGTTACCGAGTTAAGTCAACAGACAAGGTTTGCCTTGTGCAGCTCCCTCTGCTCCTCACCCTCCGTGCCATGTGAGCAGGACAGGGTTATCCACAGTGTCCCTCATCAGCCACTGCACAGCCCAGCACCTCACAGGGATACTGAGTGTCAAATCGAATACGAGGATATTTATAGCAGGCGAAGAGTCAGGAGGCTCAGGTGGAATGTGAGGACTGAGAGCAGAAGGGAGCACAGGCTTTCAAAACAAATGCAGAGCTTTAGAATGTCTTACAAGTGCTGCTTCCCTCAGGTTTGGGATTCCTCTAGTTTAGAGTCTGTGGGTGATCACGGCCCCAGGAGAGGACCTGCCAACACATTCACTGTCCTGAGAAGTGCTTGGCACTGATATCCTCAAGTTTTTATTTCAGTAGCTGCTTCAAGGCTTGTTTCTGCACATCTATCTTTTGCCCTTGTGGAAGCTAAGAAAATACCAGAGGGGCCAGAGGACAAGTTTGTCAGAAACAAATATCAGAAGCAACCTAATCGCCTTCTCCACCAGCTTAACAGGCTTTGTAAGTTGGGGGAAAAAATAATAAAACCCAATACAGATTGACTGTAAGAAGGTTTTTATACCATCTCTTTTGACATGCTTTAATCAAAACATGATTTATATGAATGCAGGGTGGCTCTAAAACTGCATCAGTACCTGTGCTGGAAGAAACAATTTGCAAAAATAAGCTGACACTTGGAAGGGAAGAATACGAGGAATAATAAAAGATGGAGACAAATCAGAAAGGAGTAACTCAGCCCAACTGAGATAAAAAAGAGTCAAAAGCACCATGCTGTGGGCAAGGAAATAAATGTCATATGAAATGTGCAAAGAGGGAAAGGGTCTAAAGGCAGGTGAGAAGCATTTCAGCTTTGCTTTGTGCTGCTCAGGTCTCTGCTGCAGTGTGGTGACGTCTGGGTTTGTACATCACTGCCTGAAGAGTACTCAGCCAGCTGTGGGAAGTCCAGGAGGAAGCAAAGAGAGACCTGAGAGCTCAAACAACCCTCAAGAAAGGAGGAAAGATCGTGAGGATGACAAAGGTGAGGAAGAGGATGCTTGAAGTGTGTAAAGGTACAGTAAGAGGAGAGAGGGTATTTGTTCTTCCTGCCCAAAAGGCCACCACTGAGAAGGGATGGGCTTAAAATGTAGTAGGAAACATTGAGACTGGCCATCAGTAAAGGCTCTGACTGGAACAGATTATCTGCATGGTCTTTTTGGGCCACCATTCAGGGTTTTTAAGAATATACTGGATGGCAGCTGCTAAAATTAGATCCTGCTTTGGGTGGAGGATGGGCTAGAAAATGACTTGATGGCCCTCCCAGTCATTGTTTCTATAATTTTTAAGGCTAAAGGAAACATGACATTATATGGGAAGGGTTATCATCTGCTTGGACCAGGATGGTGCACAGGCATGGCCTGGCATTGTCCCACGAGTGATACAGAGGTGACCTTGTAGAAGTGGCCCAGGTAAAGATGTGCAGCATGGTGCCAGTATGGATTGAGATGATAAAAACTAGTTACTGCTCTCTTAACTCTTTGTTGTTCAGGTTTTTTGGGTTTGTTTGGTTCTTTTTCCCCCTGTAGGGCTTTTGGCAGACAAATGGGTCCTGTGGGGGGATCCTGAGGTGTGTTTGGAGATGGACTTGTGGACCTTCTGCTGTGTCTGAGGTAAAATACTGAGGAAAACCCTACAAAAATGCTGCTCTGAAATGCTGGCAAGGGGTGATTTAGGGCACCCCTGTAGGGATGTCACTGAGCAGAGTAACCCAAACTGAGTGCTGGCTGCTGGGGAGCAGCACCTTCTGCTGAAATGCAGAGGAGGCATTTCAGTGCCAGGCATGTAGCACCATCTGAGGACAGGTTTGTGGTGGGAAGATGGAGACCATGGAAATTTTCTCATCTGCAGAGTCATGAAACAATCTCAGGCGTCTGAGGGCAGCTGGCCAGCTCAGCAGGCTGTGTGAGCCTTTCCAAACACACGAGTGAAGTCGAGCTGTCCTAAACCCTTACAGCAAACCAGATGCACGGAGCTGAGTAGCCTAGTGCTGGACAATGCTTTCCTTGGGAACAGCTCCATTATCAGACAACAATGATGTCTGTAACTCCAGAGCACTAAAATGGACTTTGTTTGGACACCGACCATTTTAACAAGAGCAATAAAGTTATGAAAACACCCAAGTTTTCATGAGCTCCAAAGTCTCTAGTCTAGACCAAGAAAAGGACTTTAAAAGCCAACTCTGCTTGATCTTGTGGACAGCTCTGGATGCAGTTCCAGAAAATACTTGTGATCCAATTTTAAGGAGAGTTACTGGAAAAATGGTCAAGCACTGGGCCCTTGGCTTTGTGCATGGGATGACACAACGGGGGGCTCAGTGTGGAGGGGGTCCCTGACGCCCCCGACTGTCCCTCACTGACGCAAGAGAAAGTTGTGTGAGGTCTCTGCTCTTCTCTTATATAATCCGTGACTTCAGATAAAATTAATGCCAAGTACCCAAAAAAGGGATTGTGTGTGTGTTCTCTTCCCGTAATCTGAACACAGCGTTCGACTGTGACAGTTTTGCCAGTAAAAGAGACGTTTTTCCTTTGCCATGAGATCCAGATTTAAAATTAGCTGTGTCTCAGCAGAGCCATCAGCAGCGATCCCTGAGAGCCTCAGTGCTCGGTGTTGGAGGTTCAGGGCCATAAAGGAGCCCAGCAGCCCAGGTTAAACAGTGACCAGCAAAGTTTGTTCAGGGAGGGCTCCCTGGCTGTTAACAACAGGAGCCTCCGTTAGCTCCCGCATCGAGAAAACCAGTCAAACTTTATAAAAATACTTCCCAAAGTAAATATTAGTGAGTCACAGATACTAAATATTAATAACTCATACACTGGGAACAGAAATATTAGCGGGATCTGTAAGGGAGGTCTTTTTTATGTGCAATATTACAGAATCGGGTATGTGTTCCTCTCTCTCTCTTTTTTTTTTTTGGCCTGGTGTGTGCCAGCCTTTCCCATCTGAGACACAGGTTTGGAGCCGCTCCGAGGTATCGGGTCAGTGAAGTTGGTTGGTGTCCAAGTCCCACGAGGGGAGCAACTGGCCTGGAAGGGACCCAGGCAGGGAGGGTGTTTGAGCAGCGCTCCTCATCCAAGGGTCAGCAGTGGTGGGGCACTTCTGGGGAACTGGAGGGTTTCACTCTGTAATTGCAAATTACAGATAAATGAGGGGGGTTTTTTTTCACTGCCAGTCTGACCTTTTGGGGAAAAAAAAAAATCAACCCCAAACCCACCACGTTTATGCAAAGTATATGCAACCACCCAAATCCCCAAAGCACTTTTGTTGCATTAAGGAGCAAAGCAGAGTGAAAGCCACCCCTCGTTTTTCTAGTGAGGCAGCTTTAAGTAAAAAGTGGCTTTGTTGATCAAAATGTAAAAAAAATTAAAAAAATATGCTGAGTTTTAAAAAGTAAAATTGCAGTTATTTCAGTAATTTCTTTTCTTGTTTGAAAACCTGGCTTCTTAAAAGTTTGCTGGCGCTGAAAAGCAGTAATGAAAAATTTTAATTGATTTTTTTGTTTGTTTTCCTTTTTTTTTTTTTTTTTTTTTTTCCCTGT